>NC_028642.1:42542944-42560520 GCF_001406875.1 Solanum pennellii | reverse complement strand
GATAGCAGACACGATCGAACGTCATTGGGCATGGCATGTTATCATCTCCCCTGAACAGCACACACGATTGGACCATGTAGGGCGTTGCATGCCCACATGGTCCTTGGGCAGCATAAACGCTTTGATGACATCGGGCAAGACAGGAAATCATCGCCCTTAGGCAGCACACATGGTGGAACAATGTCGGATGTGGTACACCATCATCTCCTTTTGACAGCATACATGGTCAGAAGACGTCGGGTGTAGCATGCATTCATCGCCCTTGGAAAGCATACACGGTCGGATGACGTCGGTTGTGACATGCCATCATCGGCATTGGGTATCACATGCGATCGAACGACGTCGGGCATGGCATCCCATCATCGCCATTGGGTAGCACACGCGGTCGTACGACATCATGAGTGACATGCCATCTTTGCCTTTGGACAACACACATGGTGGGACGACGTCAAGCGTGGCATGCCATCATTGACCTTGGACACAATACATGGTCGGACTACGCGGGCGTGGCATGCCATCATGGCCCTTAGAAAGCATACATAGTTGGACGACGTCGGGCATGGCATTTTATCATCTCGCTTGGACAACACACACGATTGTACTACGTCGGGCGTGGAAATGCTATAATGGCCCTTGGGAAGCACACACGGTCGAACGACATCGGGAGTTAAATGCCATCATTGCCCTTGGAAAGCACTTACGGTCGCACTACGTCGGGTGTGGCATGTTATCATCGCCCTTTGAAACAATAAATGATCGGACGACGTCAGGCGTGGCATGTTATAATCACCCTTGGATAGCATACACGAACAAACGACGTCGGGCATGGCATGCATGCATGTTCCTTCGACAGCACACACGGTTTGATGGCGGCGGGCGAGGCATGCCATTACTGCCATTGGGTAGCACACATGGTCAGACGACATCGGGTGTTACATACCATCTTTGCCCTTGGAGAGCACTCACAGTGTGAGGACGTCGGGCGTGCCATGACATCATCGCCCTTGGACAGCATACACGTTCGAACTACGTCAGGCGTGACATGCCATCATTGCCCTTGGCCAGCACACACGGTCGGACGACGTCGGGCGTGGCAGGCCATCATCCCCCATTGACAGCATATATAGGGTCAAAAACGTTGGGCACGCGGCATGCCATACACGCCCTTGGACAGCATACACATTCGGACGACATCGGGCGTGGCATGTTATCATCGCCCTTGGACTGCAAACACGGTCGGACGACATTGGGCATGGGAATGCTATCATAGACCTTTGTAAGCACACACGACCGAATGACGTCGGGTGTTAAATGCCATCATTGCCCTTTGGACTTCACACACGGTAGGATGACGTCGACGTGGCAAGCAATCATTGCCTTTGAATTGCATACACGTTCGGACGACGTCGAGCTTGGCATGCCATCATCGCCCTTGTGAAACACACACGTTCGGTCGACGTCTGTCGTGGCAATGCAATCATCGCCCTAAGAATGAATACATGATCGGGCGACGTCAGGCGTGACATGCCATCATGGTTCTTGGAAAGCTTACACGATCGGAAGACGTTGAGGTTGGCATGTTCACATCGCCCATGGAAAGCATATACGACCGGACGACCTCGGGCATGGCATGCCCACATGGCCCTTGGACATCACACACGGTCGAATGACGTCTGGCGTGGCAATGACAACATCGCGATAAGGAAGCACATGTAATCGAACTACGTCGAGTTTGACATGCCATCTTCGCCCTTGGACAGCACACATTGTGGGACGACGTCGAGTGTAGCATGCCATCATCGCCCTTGGATAGAAATACACGGTCGGACTACTTCGTGCTCAGCATGCAATCATGGCCCTTGGTTAGCACACAAAGTCGGACGATGTCGGGCCTACAAGGCCATCGTCGCCCTTGGACAGCATACACAGGGTCGAACGACGTCGAGCGTGGCATGCCACATCGCCCTTGGATAGCATACATGGTCGGACTACATCGGGCGTGGCATATTATCATCGCCCTTTGACTGCACACACGGTAGGACTATACTAAACGTGGCAAAACTATCATCACCCTTGAGCAGCACACACGGTCGGACTACGTCGGGCATTAAAGGCCATCATTGCCCTTTATACTTGACACATGGTCGTACGAAGTCTATTTGGCATGCCATCATCGCATTTGGACAGCACATGGATAGACGACTTCAGGCGTGGCATGCCATCATCGACCTTGTGCATCACACATGGTAGGACGACTTCGGGCATTAGATACCATCATTGCTCTTGGATAGCCCACACGGTTGGACGACGTTAGGCGTGCCATGTCATCATTGCGCTTGGACAGCACACACGATCGGACTCCGTTGGGCGTGGCATGTCATCATCTCCTTGGACAGCACACACGATCGGACTACGTTGGGCGTGGCATGCCATCATGTCCCTTGTGCAGCACACACGGTTGGACAAAATTGGGCATGGCATCCCATCATCGCCCTTGGAAAGCATACACGGTCGGATGACGTCGGGCATGTCGTGTTATCATTGCCCCTGAATACCACACACAATTGAACCACGTAAGGTCTTGCATGCCTGCATGGCCCTTGGGCAGCACACACGGTTGGATGACGTTGGGCGTGGCATGCTATTATGGCCATTGTGAAGCACATACGTTCAGACGACGTTGGGTGTAATATACAAATCATCGCCCTTGGACAACACACACTATCGAACGATGTCAGGCGTGGCATGCCATCATCGCCCTTGGATAGCATACACGGTCGGATGACTTCGGGTGTGGTATGCCATCATTGCCATTAGGCAGCACATGCGGTAAAATGGCGTCGGGTGTCTCATGCCATCAGCGCCATTGGACTGCACACGTGGTAAGACAACGTCAGTCGTGACATGCCATCTTTGCCCTTGGACAACACACATAGTGGGACGACATCAGGCATGGCATGCCATCATCGCCCTTGGATAGAATACACGGTCGGACTACGTTGGGTGTGGCATGCCATCATTGCCCTTAGATAGCATACACGGTCGGACAACGTCGGGCACGACATGTTATCATCTCCCTTGGACAACACACACAATCGCACTACGTCTGGCGTGGAAATGCTATAATCGCCCTAGGGAAGCACACACAGTCGGACTATGTCGAGCGTTAAATACCATCATTGCTCATGGACAACATTTACGGTCAAACAAGTCGGGTGTGGCATGTTATCATCACCCTTTAAAAGAATACACGATCAGAGGACATAGGAAGTGGCATGTTATCATCACCCTTGTCTAGCACACACGAACGAATGACGTCAGGCATGGCATGACCACATGGCTCTTGGGCAGTACACACGTTATGATGACATCGGGCGTGGCATGCCATCATCGCCATTGGGCAGCACATGTGGTCGGACGGCGTTAGAAGTCACATGTTGTTTTTTCCCTTGGACTGAACACATGGTGGGAGGATGTCGCGCATGGCATGCCATCATCGCCCTTGGATTACATACATAGAGTTGGACAATGTCGGGCTTTGCATTCCATCATCTCCCTTAAACATCATACACAGTAGGAATACGTCGGGCGTGGCATGTTATCTTCGCCCTTGGACTGCACACACGGTTAGACATTGTTGGGCATGTGAATGCTATCATCGCCTTTGGGCAGACACATGGTCGAACGACGTCGGGAGTTAAATGCCATCATTGTCCTATGGACTGCACACACGGTCGAACAACGTCGACATGGCATGCAATCATCGCTTTTTCAGTACATACACGGATAGACGACGTTGGGCATGGCAATGCCATCATTTCTCTTGTGCAACACACACGGTCGGACGACGGCGGCCGTGACAATGCCATCATCACTTGTGATTGCACACACGATCAGGCGACGTCAGGCATGGCATGCTATCTTGGTTCTTGGAAAGCATACACAATCAGACGACGTCGGGCATGGTATGTTATCATCGCCCTTGGACAACACACAAGATCAAACGACCTGGGGCATCACACACGGTCGGATGACATCGGGCGTTACAATGACATCATCGTGATTAGGCTAGCACACATAGTCGAACGACATCGGCGTGGGAAAACATCATCGCCCTTGGACAGCATACGCAGGGTCGGACAACATCGGGCGTGGTATGCCATCATCGCCATTGGGTAGCACACGCGGTCGTACGACGTCAGGCGTGACATGCAATTTTTTTTCATTTGACGACACACACGGTGGGATAACCTTAGGCATGGCATGCCATCGTCGCTTTTGGACAGAATACATGATCGGACGACGTCGAGCATGGCATGCCATCATTGCCCTTGGACAGCATACACGATTAGACTACGTCGAGCATGGAAGGCCATCATCGCCCTTAGGCAACATACACAGGGTCAGACGACTTTAGAAGTGGCATGTCATCATCGCCCTTGGACAGCATAAATGGTAGGGCGACGTCGAGCATGGCATGTTATCATTGCCCTTGGAAAGCACACATGATCGTACTCGTAGGGCGTGGAAATGCTATAATTTTCCTTGGGCAGCACAAACGGTCGAACGACGTCGGACGTTAAATGCCATCATTGCCCTTGGACAACATTTATGGCCGGACTACGTCGGGTGTGGCATGTTATCATCGCCCTTTTAAAGCATACACGATCCGACGACATCGAGCATGTCATGTTATCATCTCCCTTGGATAGCACACACGAACGGACGACGTCGGGCATGGCATCCACGCATGGCCCTTGTGCAGCACACACGGTTGGATGACGTCGGGCGTGGCATACCATCAGCGCCTTTGTACATCATACACGGTCAGAAGACGTTGGGCGTGGCAATGCTATCATCGCCCTTGGGAAGTACTGATGTCGAGCGTTAAATGCCATCATTGCCTTTGGACCGCATACAGGGTCAGACTACGTCAGGTGTGGCATGTTATTATCCCCTTGGAAACGATAAAAGATCGGACAAAGTTGGGTGTCATATATTTTCATCACCCTTGGACAGTACACACGATCGACTAACATTGGCATGGCATGCCCGCATGACCGTTGGGCAGCACACACGGTCGGATAACGTCAGGCGTGGCATGACATCATTGCCATTAGGCAACACACACAGTCGAACGACTTTGTGCGTGGCATTCCATCATTGCCATTGGGCAGCTAATGCGATCGAATGAAATCTGGCGTGACAGGACATCTTTTCCCTTGGACAGCACACATAGTGGGACGACGTCGGGCATGGCATGCCATCTTCTACCTTAGACAGCAGACATGGTCTAACAACGTTGAGAATGGTATGCCATTGTTGCCCTTGGACAGCACACACGGTCGAACTACGTCGGGCATGGCAAGCCATCATTGCCCTTGGGCAGTATACACAGGGTCGAACTACGTCGGGCGTGGCATTCAATCTTCGCCCTTTCACATCATACACGGTAGGATGACATCGAGCATGGCAGGTTATCATCGCCCTTGGACAGAAAACACTATCATATTACATCGGGCGTGGCAATGCTATAATCGCTCTTGGGAAGCACACACGATCGGACAACGTCGGGTGTTAAATGCCAACATTGCCCTTGGACAAAATACATGGTCGGACTACGTCAGGTGTGGCAAGTTATCATCGCCCTTGGAAAGCAATCACAATCAGACGACGCCAGGTGTGGCATGTTATCGTTGCCCTAAGAAAGCACACACGATCGGATGACATCGGGCGTGGCATGCCATCATCACCATTGGGCAGCACAGGCGGTTGGACGATGTCGAGCATGACATGCCATCATCTCCCCTAGACAGCGTACACGGTAGGACGACGTCGAGCATGGCATGTTACCATTTCCCTTGGACAACACACACGATTGGACTACGTCGGGCGTGGAAGTACTATAATGGCCCTTGGGCAGCACACACAGTCGAACGACATCGGGCGTTAAATGCCATCATTGACCTTGGAAAGGACTTACGTCGGACTACGTCGGGTGTGGCATGTTATCATCGCCCTTTGAAATAATAAATGATCGGACGACGTCAGGCTTTGCATGTTATAATCACCCTTGGATAGCATACACGAACAAACGACGTCGGGCATGGCATGCACACATGGCCCTTCGACAACACACACGGTTTGATGACGTCGGGCGAGGCATGCCATCATTGCCATTGGGCAGCACACATGGTCAGAGGACGTCGGGTGTTACATACAATCTTTGCCCTTGGAGAGCACTCACGGTGGGAGGACGTCGGGCGTGCCATGCCATCATCGCCCTTGGACAGCATACACGTTCGAACTACGTCAGGCGTGACATGCCATCATTCCCCTGGGCCAGCACACACGGTCGGACGACCTCGAGCGTGGCAGTCCATCATCCCCCATGGACAGCATATATAGGGTCAAAAACGTCGGGCACGCGGCATGCCAACATCGCCCTTGGACAGCATACACAGTCGGACGACATCGGGCGTGGCATGTTATCATCGCCCTTGGACTGCACACACGGTCGGACGACATTGGGCGTGGGAATGCTATCATAGACCTTTGTAAGCACACACGGTCGAATCACATCGGGTGTTAAATGCCATCATTGCCCTTTGGACTTCACACACGGTAGGATGACGTCGACGTGGCATGCAATCATTGCCTTTGAATTGCATACACGTTCGGACGATGTCAAGCGTGGCATGCGATTATCACCCTTGTGAAACACACACGTTTGGTCGACGTCGCTCGTGGCAATGCAATCATCGCCCTAAGAATGAATACATGATCGGGCGACGTCAGGCGTGGCATGCCATCATGGTTTTTGGATAGCTTACACGATCGGAAGATGTTGAGCGTGGCATGTTCACATCGCCCTTGGAAAGCACATACGATCGGACGACCTCGGGCGTGGCATGCCCACATGGCCCTTGGACAACACACACGGTCGAATAACGTCTGGCGTGGCAATGACAACATCGCGATTAGTAAGCACATCTAATCGAACTACGTCGAGTGTGACATGCCATCTTCGCCCTTGGAAAGCACACATGGTGGGACGACGTCGAGCGTAGCATGCCATCATCGCCCATGGATTGAAATACACGGTCGGACTACTTCGTGCTCAGCATGCAATCATGGCCCTTGGTTAGCACACAAAGTCGGACGATGTCGGGCCTACAAGGCCATCGTCGCCCTTGGACAGCATACACAGGGTCGAACGACGTCGAGCGTGGCATGCCACATCGCCCTTGGATAGCATACATGGTCGGACTACATCGGGCGTGGCATATTATCATCGCCCTTTGACTGCACACACGGTAGGACTATACTAAACGTGGCAAAACTATCATCACCCTTGAGCAGCACACACGGTCGGACTACGTCGGGCATTAAAGGCCATCATTGCCCTTTATACTTGACACATGGTCGTACGAAGTCTATTTGGCATGCCATCATCGCATTTGGACAGCACATGGATAGACGACTTCAGGCGTGGCATGCCATCATCGACCTTGTGCATCACACATGGTAGGACGACTTCGGGCATTAGATACCATCATTGCTCTTGGATAGCCCACACGGTTGGACGACGTTAGGCGTGCCATGTCATCATTGCGCTTGGACAGCACACACGATCGGACTCCGTTGGGCGTGGCATGTCATCATCTCCTTGGACAGCACACACGATCGGACTACGTTGGGCGTGGCATGCCATCATGTCCCTTGTGCAGCACACACGGTTGGACAAAATTGGGCATGGCATCCCATCATCGCCCTTGGAAAGCATACACGGTCGGATGACGTCGGGCATGTCGTGTTATCATTGCCCCTGAATACCACACACAATTGAACCACGTAAGGTCTTGCATGCCTGCATGGCCCTTGGGCAGCACACACGGTTGGATGACGTTGGGCGTGGCATGCTATTATGGCCATTGTGAAGCACATACGTTCAGACGACGTTGGGTGTAATATACAAATCATCGCCCTTGGACAACACACACTATCGAACGATGTCAGGCGTGGCATGCCATCATCGCCCTTGGATAGCATACACGGTCGGATGACTTCGGGTGTGGTATGCCATCATTGCCATTAGGCAGCACATGCGGTAAAATGGCGTCGGGTGTCTCATGCCATCAGCGCCATTGGACTGCACACGTGGTAAGACAACGTCAGTCGTGACATGCCATCTTTGCCCTTGGACAACACACATAGTGGGACGACATCAGGCATGGCATGCCATCATCGCCCTTGGATAGAATACACGGTCGGACTACGTTGGGTGTGGCATGCCATCATTGCCCTTAGATAGCATACACGGTCGGACAACGTCGGGCACGACATGTTATCATCTCCCTTGGACAACACACACAATCGCACTACGTCTGGCGTGGAAATGCTATAATCGCCCTAGGGAAGCACACACAGTCGGACTATGTCGAGCGTTAAATACCATCATTGCTCATGGACAACATTTACGGTCAAACAAGTCGGGTGTGGCATGTTATCATCACCCTTTAAAAGAATACACGATCAGAGGACATAGGAAGTGGCATGTTATCATCACCCTTGTCTAGCACACACGAACGAATGACGTCAGGCATGGCATGACCACATGGCTCTTGGGCAGTACACACGTTATGATGACATCGGGCGTGGCATGCCATCATCGCCATTGGGCAGCACATGTGGTCGGACGGCGTTAGAAGTCACATGTTGTTTTTTCCCTTGGACTGAACACATGGTGGGAGGATGTCGCGCATGGCATGCCATCATCGCCCTTGGATTACATACATAGAGTTGGACAATGTCGGGCTTTGCATTCCATCATCTCCCTTAAACATCATACACAGTAGGAATACGTCGGGCGTGGCATGTTATCTTCGCCCTTGGACTGCACACACGGTTAGACATTGTTGGGCATGTGAATGCTATCATCGCCTTTGGGCAGACACATGGTCGAACGACGTCGGGAGTTAAATGCCATCATTGTCCAATGGACTGCACACACGGTCGAACAACGTCGACATGGCATGCAATCATCGCCTTTTCAGTGCATACACGGACAGACGACGTTTGGCATGGCAATGCCATCATTTCTCTTGTGCAACACACACGGTCGGACGACGGTGGCCGTGACAATGCCATCATCACTTGTGATTGCACACACGATCAGGCGACGTCAGGCATGGCATGCTATCATGGTTCTTGGAAAGCATACACAATCAGACGACGTCGGGCATGGTATGTTATCATCACCCTTGGACAGCACACAGGATCAAACGACCTGGGGCATCACACACGGTCGGATGACATCGGGCGTTACAATGACATCATCGTGATTAGGCTAGCACACATAGTCTAACGACATCGGCGTGGGAAAACATCATCGCCCTTGGACAGCATACGCAGGGTCGGACAACATCGGGCGTGGTATGCCATCATCGCCATTGGGCAGCACACGCGGTCGTACGACGTAAGGCGTGACATGCAATTTTTTTTCATTTGACGACACACACGGTGGGATAACCTTAGGCATGGCATGCCATCGTCGCCCTTGGACAGAATACATGATCGGACGACGTCGAGCATGGCATGCCATCATTGCCCTTGGACAGCATACACGATTAGACTACGTCGAGCATGGAAGACCATTATCGACCTTAGGCAACATACACAGGGTCAGACGACTTTAAGAGTGGCATGTCATCATCGCCCTTGGACAGCCTAAATTGTAGGGCGACGTCGAGCATGGCATGTTATCATTGCCCTTGGAAAGCACACATGATGGTACTACGTAGGGCGTGGAAATGCTATAATTTTCCTTGGGCAGCACAAATGGTCGAACGACGTCGGACGTTAAATGCCATCATTGCCCTTGGACAACATTTATGGCCGGACTACGTCGGGTGTGGCATGTTATCATCGCCCTTTTAAAGCATACACGATCCGACAACATCGAGCATATCATGTTATCATCTCCCTTGGATAGCACACACGAACGGACGACGTCGGGCATGGCATCCACGCATGGCCCTTGTGCAGCACACACGGTTGGATGACGTCGGGCGTGCCATGCCATCAGCGCCTTTGTACATCATACACGGTCGAAAGACGTTGGGCGTGGCAATGCTATCATCGCCCTTGGGCAGCACTGATGTCGATCGTTAAATGCCATCATTGCCCTTGGACCGCATACAGGGTCAGACTACGTCAGGTGTGGCATGTTATTAGCCCCTTGGAAACGATAAAAGATTGGACAAAGTCGGGTGTCATATGTTTTCATCACCCTTGGACAGTACACATGATCGACTAACATTGGCATGGCATGCCCGCATGACCGTTGGGCAGCACACACGGTCGGATAACGTCAGGCGTGGCATGACATCATTGCCATTAGGCAACACACACAGTCGAACGACTTCGTGCGTGGCATTCCATCATTGCCATTGGGCAGCTAATGTGATCGAATGAAATCTGGCGTGACAGGACATCTTTTCCCTTGGACAGCACACATAGTGGGACGACGTCGGGCATGGCATGCGATCTTCTACCTTAGACAGCAGACATGGTCTAACAACGTTGAGAATGGTATGCCATTGTTGCCCATGGACAGCACACACGGTCGAACTACGTCGGGCATGGCAAGCCATCATTGCCCTTGGCAATATACACAGGGTCGAACTACATCGGGCGTGGCATTCCATCTTCGCCCTTTCACATCATACACGGTAGGATGACATCGAGCATGGCAGGTTATCATCGCCCTTGGACAGAACACACGATCATATTACATCGGGCGTGGCAATGCTATAATCGCTCTTGGGAAGCACACACGATCGGACAACGTCGGGTGTTAAATGCCAACATTGCCCTTGGACAAATTACATGGTCAGACTACGTCAGGTGTGGCAAGTTATCATCGACCTTGGAAAGCAATCTCAATCAGACGAAGCCAGGTCTGGCATGTTATCGTTGCCCTAAGAAAGCACACACGATCGGATGACATCGGGCGTGGCATGCCATCATCACCATTGGGCAGCACAGGCGGTTGGACGATGTCGGGCATGACATGCCATCATCTCCCCTAGACAGCGTACACGGTAGGACGACGTCGAGCATGGCATGTTACCATTTCCCTTGGACAACACACACAGGCGTACGACGTTGGGCGTGGCACGCCGTTGTCGCCTTTGGATAGCATTCACATGGTTGGACAACGTCGGGCGTGGCATCCATCATTGTCCATGGTCAACATACACAGCCAGACGAAGTTGGGTGTGGCATGTTTTCATCGCCCTTGGACTGCACACACGGTCGAACGATGTTGGGCGTGGGAATGCTATCATCGCCCTTTGGCAGCACAAACAGTCGGACGACATTGGGAATTAAATTCCATCATTGCACTTTGGACAGCACACTTGGTCGTACGAAGTCGACGTGGTATGCCATCATCGCCATTGGACTGCTCACACAGACGGACCATGTCGGGCTTGGCATGTTATCATCGACCTTGGAAAGCATACACGATAGGACGAAGTCTGCCATGGCATGTAATCATCGCCTTTGGACAACACAGACAATCCGATGATGTTGGGCATTACATGCCTTGCTAGCCCTTCGACAGCACACACGGTCGGATAACCTCTAGCGTGGAATGCCATCATCGCCATTGGGCAGCACACATGGTCGGACGATGTCGGGCGTGACATGCCATCTTCGCCCTTGCACAACACACACGCAGGGACAACGTCGGGCGTGGCACACCATCATCTCTCTTGAAAAGAATGGACAATGTCAGGCGTGGCATGCCGTCATGGCCCTTGGCAAGCACACACGGTCAGATGACGTCGGGTGTGGCACGCCATAATCGCCCTTGGTCCGCATACACAAGGTCAAACAACGTGGGGCTTGGCATGCCAACATCGTCCTTGGACAACATACATGATCGGACGACGTCCGGCGTGGCATATTACATCGCCCTTTGACTGCACACACGGTCAGACAACGTTGTTCATGGCAATGCTATCATTGCCCTTGGGCAACACACATCGTCGGACGACGTCAGACATTAAATTCCATCATTGCCCTTTGGACAACATACATGGTCGAATGACGTCAAAGTGGCATGCCATCATCGCCTTTGGACTGCACATACGGACGGATGACGTCGGGAGTGGCATTCGATCATCGCACTTGTGCAGCACACAAGATCGAACGACGTCGGCCGTGGTTACAACATCATCTCCCTTAGAATTCAACCACGATAGGAGGATATTAAGCGTGACATGTTATCATCGTCCTTGGACAGCACACACGATCGGACGACCTTGGGCGTGGTTTGCCCGCATGTCCCTTGGGCAGCACGCACGGTCGGATGAAGTCAGGAATGGAATGCCATCATCGTCATTGGGCAGCACACCGGTCGGAAGACATAGAGCATGACATTCCATCTTTGCACTTGGACTGCAGACAATGTAAGATGACGTCGGGTGTGGCATTCCATCATCGCCCTTGGAGAGAAAAACAGTCGGACTACATCTTGCCTGGCATACCATAATAACACTGCGCCTGCACGCACGATCGAACGACATTGGGCGTGGCAGGCCATCATTGCCCATGGACAGCATACACATGGTCGGACAGCGTCGGGCGTGGCATGCCATCATCTCAGCATACATGGTCGGACGACGTCAAGCATGGCATGTTATCATTGCCCTTGGACAGCACACACGATCGTACTACATCGGGTGTGTCAATGCTATAATCGCCCTTGGCCAAGACATATGATCAAACGACTTCGCGTGTTAAATGACATCATTGCCCATTGACAACATACACGGTTGGACTACGTCGGGTGTGACACGTTATCATCGCCCTCGAAATCAATCACAATCAGAAAATGTCGGGCGTGGGATGTTATCATCGCCCTTAGACAACAAACATGATTGGATGAAGCTGAACATGAAATGCCCACATGCCCCTTGGGCAACACACACGGTAGGATGAAGTTGGCCGTGGCATGCCATCATCGCCATTGGGCAGCACAGGTGGTCGGAGGACGTCGGCTTGAGATGCCATCTTGTCCCATGGAAACCACAAATACTGGGACTACGTCGGGTGTGTTATGCCATCATCGCCCTTGTGCAACACACACGGTAAGACGACGTCAGTTGTGGCAATGTCATCATCGCCCTTGGAATGCACACATGATCGGGCGACGTGAGGCGTGGGATGCCATCATGGTTATTGAAAAGCATACACGATCGGACGACATCGGGCGTGGCATGTTATCATTGCCCTTGTGCAGCACACATGGTTGGACAAAATTGGGCATGGCATCCCATCATCGCCCTTGGAAAGCATACAAGGTCGGATGACGTCGGGCATGTCATGTTATCATTGCCCCTGAATAGCACACACGATTGAACCACGTAAGGTCTTGCATGCCTGCATGGCCCTTGGGCAGCACACACGGTTGGATGACGTTGGGCGTGGCATGCGATTATGGCCATTGTGAAGCACATACGTTCAGACGACGTTGGGTGTGATATACAATCATCGCCCTTGGACAGCACACACTATCGACCGATGTCAGGCGTGGCATGCCATCATCGCCCTTGGATAACATACACGGTCGGATTACTTCGGGTGTGGTATGCCATCATTGCAATTAGGCAGCACACGCGGTAAAATGGCGTCGGGTGTCTCATGCCATCACCGCCATTGGACTGCACACGTGGTAAGACAACGTCAGTCGTGACATGCCATCTTCGCCCTTGGGCAACACACATAGTGGGACGACATCAGGCATGGCATGCCATCATCGCCCTTGGATTGAATACACGGTCGGACTACGTTGGGTGTGGCATGCCATCATTGCCCTTAGATAGCATACACGGTCGGACAACGTCGGGCACGACATGTTATCATCTCCCTTGGACAACACACACAATCTCACTATGTCTGGCGTGGAAATGCTATAATCGCCCTAGGGCAGCACACACAGTCGGACTATGTCGGGCGTTAAATGCCATCATTGCCCTTGGACAACATTTACGGTCAAACACGTCGGGTGTGGCATGTTATCATCACCCTTTAAAAGAATACACGATCAGAGGACGTAGGAAGTGGCATGTTATCATCGCCCTTGTCTAGCACACACGAACGAACGACGTCAGGCATGGCATGACCACATGGCTCTTCAGCAGTACACACGTTATGATGACATCGGGCGTGGCATGCCATCATCGCCATTAGGCAGCACATGTGGTCGGACGGCTTTAGACGTCACATGTTATTTTTGCCCTTGGACTGAACACATGGTAGGAGGATGTCGCGCGAGGCATGCCATCATCGCCCTTGGATTACATACATAGAGTTGGACAATGTCGGGCTTGGCATGCCATCATCTCCCTTAAACATCATACACAGTAGGAATACGTCGGGCGTGGCATGTTATCTTCGCCCTTGGACTGCACACACGGTTAGACAACGTTGGGCATGTGAATGCTATCATCGCCTTTGGGCAGCCACATGGTCGAACGACGTCGGGAGTTAAATGCCATCATTGTCCTATGGACTGCACACATGGTCGAACAACGTCGACATGGCATGCAATCATCGCCTTTTCAGTGCATACACGGACAGACGACGTTGGGCATGGCAATGCCATCATTTCTCTTGTGCAACACAGACGGTCGGACGACGGCGGCCGTGACAATGCCATCATCACTCGTTGATTGCACACACGATCAGGCGACGTCAGGCATGGCATGCTATCATGGTTCTTGGAAAGCATACACTATCAGACGACGTCAGGCATGGCATGCTATCATGGTTCTTGGAAAGCATACACTATCAGACGACGTCGGGCATGGTATGTTATCATCGCCCTTGGACAACACACAAGATCAAATGCCCACATGCCCCTTGAGCAACACACACGGTAGGATGAGTTGGCCGTGGCATGCCATCATCGCCATTGGGCAGCACAGGTGGTCGGACGACGTCGGCTTGAGATGCCATCTTCTCCATTGGAAACCACAAATAGTGGGACTACGTCGGGTGTGTCATGCCATCATCGCCCTTGTGCAACACACATGGTAAGACAACGTCAGTTGTGGCAATGTCATCATCACCCTTGGAATGCACACATGATTGGGCGACGTGAGGCGTGGGATGTTTTCATTGCCCTTGGAAAGCACACACAATAGGACGACCTTAGGCGTTGCATGCCCGCATGGCCCTTGGGCATCGCACATGGTCGGATGACGTCGGGCGTGGAAATGACATCATCGTGATTAAACAACACATGCAGTAGGACGACGCTGGTCGTTACATGCCATTTTCTCACTTGGACAGCAAATATGGTGGGACAACATCGAGCGTGGCATGCCATCATCGACCTAGGATAGAAAACACGGTCGGACTATGTCGGGCGTGGTATTCTATCAAGACCCTCAGCCAGAACATACGGTTTGACAACATCTGGCGTAACAGGCCATCATCGCATTTGGACAGCATACACAGGGTCAGATGGCGTCGGGTGTGGTGTTACATCATCGCCCTTGGACATTATACACAGTCGGAAGAAGTTGGGCGTAGCATGTTATCATCTCCCTTGGACTAAACACACAGTCAGACGAAGTTGGGCATGACAATGCTATCATTGCTTTTTGGCAGCACACATGGTCGGACGATGTCGGGTGTTAAATGCCATCATTAACCTTGGATAGCATACACGATCGGACTACATCAGGTGTTGCATGTTATCATCTCGCTTGGAAAGCAAACAAGATCGGACGACTTCAGGTGTGGTGTGATATTATAGCCTTTGGACAGCACACACGATCAAAGAACGTCGGGCGTAGCATGCCCACATGGACCTTGGACAACACACGTTCGGATGACGTCGGGCGTGGCATGCCATCATCCCCATTAGGCAGCACACGTGGTCGAACGATGCCGTGCATGGCATGCCATCATCGCCATTGAGCAGCATACGCGGTCAGACGACGTCAGGTGTGACATGTCATCTTTGCCCTTGGATAGCACACACAGTGGGAAGATGTCGGGCATGGCCTGCCATCATCGCCCTTGGACATCATACACGGTAGGACTACGTCAGGCATGGCATGACATCATGGCCCTTGGCCAGCACACATGGTCAGACAACTTCGGCCGCGGTAGGCCGTCATCCCCCTTGGACAGCATACATAGTGTCGGACAATGGTTGGGCGTTGCATGCCATCATCGCCCTTGGACAACATACACGGTCGGACGACGTCGGTCGTGGCATGTTATCATTCCCTTTGGACTACACACATAGTTGTAGAACGTGTGGCATGTGAATGTTGTCATAACCTTTGGACAACATACACGGTAGGATGACGTCGAGCATGGCATATTATCATCGCCCATGTACAACACACACGGTCGAACTACATTGGGTTTGGCAATGCTATTATCACCCTTGTGCAGCACAAATGGTCAGATGAGGTCGGGCGTTAAATGCCATTATTGCCCTTAGACATCACACACGATCGGACAACATTATGCGTGGCGTGATGCATGGTCCTTGGGCAGCACACACTGCGAACGACGTAGAACATGGCATGCTATCATTTCCCTTGGACAGTACAAACGATCGGACTACGTTGGGCATGGCATGACATCATCGCCCATGGGTAGTACACACGGTCGGAAAATGTCGGGCATGGCATACCATCATCGCCCTTGGATAGCAGACACGATCGAACGTCATTGGGCATGGCATGTTATCATCTCCCCTGAACAGCACACACGATTGGACCATGTAGGGCGTTGCATGCCCACATGGTCCTTGGGCAGCATAAACGCTTTGATGACATCGGGCAAGACAGGAAATCATCGCCCTTAGGCAGCACATGGTGGAACAATGTCGGATGTGGTACACCATCATCTCCTTTTGACAGCATACATGGTCAGAAGACGTCGGGTGTGGCATGCATTCATCGCCCTTGGAAAGCATACACGGTCGGATGACGTCGGTTGTGACATGCCATCATCGGCATTGGGTATCACATGCGATCGAACGAAGTCGGGCATGGCATCCCATCATCGCCATTGGGTAGCACACGCGGTCGTACGACATCATGAGTGACATGCCATCTTTGCCTTTGGACAACACACATGGTGGGACGACGTCAAGCGTGGCATGCCATCATTGACCTTGGACACAATACATGGTCGGACTACGCGGGCGTGGCATGCCATCATGGCCCTTAGAAAGCATACATAGTTGGACGACGTCGGGCATGGCATTTTATCATCTCGCTTGGACAACACACACGATTGTACTACGTCGGGCGTGGAAATGCTATAATGGCCCTTGGGAAGCACACACGGTCGAACGACATCGGGAGTTAAATGCCATCATTGCCCTTGGAAAGCACTTACGGTCGCACTACGTCGGGTGTGGCATGTTATCATCGCCCTTTGAAACAATAAATGATCGGACGACGTCAGGCGTGGCATGTTATAATCACCCTTGGATAGCATACACGAACAAACGACGTCGGGCATGGCATGCA
>NC_028642.1:42428777-42542870 GCF_001406875.1 Solanum pennellii | reverse complement strand
ACACATGGTGGGAGGATGTCGCCCGTGGCATGCCATCATCGCCCTTGGATTAGAAACATAGAGTTGGACAATGTCGGGCTTGGCATGCCATCATGTCCCTTGGACATCATACACAGTAGGAATACGTCGGGCGTGGCATGATATCTTCGCCCTTGCACTGCACACATGATCGAACGACGTCGGGAGTTAAATGCCATCATTGTCCTATGGACTGCACACACGGTCGAACAACGTCGACATGGCATGCAATCATCGCCTTCTGAGTGCATACACGGACAGACGACGTTGGGCATGGCAATGCCATCATTTCTCTTGTGCAACACACACGGTCGGACAACCGCGGCCGTGACAATGCCATCATCGCTCGTTGATTGCACACACGATCAGGCGACGTCAGGCGTGGCATGTTATCATGGTTCTTGGAAAGTATACACAATCAGACGACGTCGGGCATGGTATGTTATCATCGCCCTTGGACAGCACACAAGATCAAACGACCTGGGGCATCACACACGGTTGGATGACATCGGGCGTTACAATGACATCAGCATGATTAGGCTAGCACACACAGTCGAACGATATCGGCGTGGGAGGACATCATCGCCCTTGGACAACATACGCAGGTTCGGACAACATCGGGCGTGGCATGCCATCATCGCCATTTGGACTTCACACACGGTAGGATGACGTCGACGTGGCATGCAATCATTGCCTTTGAATTGCATACACGTTCGGACGACGTCGAGCTTGGCATGCCGTCATCGCCCTTGTGAAACACACACATTCGGTCGACGTCTGTCGTGGCAATGCAATCATCGCCCTAAGAATGAATACAGATCGGGCGACGTCAGGCGTGACATGCCATCATGGTTCTTGGAAAGCTTACACGATCGGAAGACGTTGAGGTTGGCATGTTCACATCGCCCTTGGAAAGCATATACGAACGGACGACCTCGGGCATGGCATGCCCACATGGCCCTTGGACATCACACACGGTCGAATGACGTCTGGCGTGGCAATGACAACATCGCGATTAGGAAGCACATGTAATCGAACTACGTCGAGTTTGACATGCCATCTTCGCCCTTGGACAGCATACACAAGGTCGAACGAGGTCGAGCGTGGCATGCCACATCGCCCTTGGATAGCATACACGGTCGGACTACTTCGTGCTCAGCATGCAATCATGGCCCTTGGTTAGCACACAAAGTCGGACATGTCGGGCCTGCAAGGCCATCGTCGCCCTTGGACAGCATACACAAGGTCGAACGAGGTCGAGCGTGGCATGCCACATCGCCCTTGGATAGCATACACGGTCGGACTACTTCGTGCTCAGCATGCAATCATGGCCCTTGGTTAGCACACAAAGTCGGACATGTCGGGCCTGCAAGGCCATCGTCGCCCTTGGACAGCATACACAAGGTCGAACGAGGTCGAGCGTGGCATGCCACATCGCCCTTGGATAGCATACACGGTCGGACTACTTCGTGCTCAGCATGCAATCATGGCCCTTGGTTAGCACACAAAGTCGGACATGTCGGGCCTGCAAGGCCATCGTCGCCCTTGGACAGCATACACAAGGTCGAACGAGGTCGAGCGTGGCATGCCACATCGCCCTTGGATAGCATACACGGTCGGACTACTTCGTGCTCAGCATGCAATCATGGCCCTTGGTTAGCACACAAAGTCGGACATGTCGGGCCTGCAAGGCCATCGTCGCCCTTGGACAGCATACACAAGGTCGAACGAGGTCGAGCGTGGCATGCCACATCGCCCTTGGATAGCATACACGGTCGGACTACTTCGTGCTCAGCATGCAATCATGGCCCTTGGTTAGCACACAAAGTCGGACATGTCGGGCCTGCAAGGCCATCGTCGCCCTTGGACAGCATACACAAGGTCGAACGAGGTCGAGCGTGGCATGCCACATCGCCCTTGGATAGCATACACGGTCGGACTACTTCGTGCTCAGCATGCAATCATGGCCCTTGGTTAGCACACAAAGTCGGACATGTCGGGCCTGCAAGGCCATCGTCGCCCTTGGACAGCATACACAAGGTCGAACGAGGTCGAGCGTGGCATGCCACATCGCCCTTGGATAGCATACACGGTCGGACTACTTCGTGCTCAGCATGCAATCATGGCCCTTGGTTAGCACACAAAGTCGGACATGTCGGGCCTGCAAGGCCATCGTCGCCCTTGGACAGCATACACAAGGTCGAACGAGGTCGAGCGTGGCATGCCACATCGCCCTTGGATAGCATACACGGTCGGACTACTTCGTGCTCAGCATGCAATCATGGCCCTTGGTTAGCACACAAAGTCGGACATGTCGGGCCTGCAAGGCCATCGTCGCCCTTGGACAGCATACACAAGGTCGAACGAGGTCGAGCGTGGCATGCCACATCGCCCTTGGATAGCATACACGGTCGGACTACTTCGTGCTCAGCATGCAATCATGGCCCTTGGTTAGCACACAAAGTCGGACATGTCGGGCCTGCAAGGCCATCGTCGCCCTTGGACAGCATACACAAGGTCGAACGAGGTCGAGCGTGGCATGCCACATCGCCCTTGGATAGCATACACGGTCGGACTACTTCGTGCTCAGCATGCAATCATGGCCCTTGGTTAGCACACAAAGTCGGACATGTCGGGCCTGCAAGGCCATCGTCGCCCTTGGACAGCATACACAAGGTCGAACGAGGTCGAGCGTGGCATGCCACATCGCCCTTGGATAGCATACACGGTCGGACTACTTCGTGCTCAGCATGCAATCATGGCCCTTGGTTAGCACACAAAGTCGGACATGTCGGGCCTGCAAGGCCATCGTCGCCCTTGGACAGCATACACAAGGTCGAACGAGGTCGAGCGTGGCATGCCACATCGCCCTTGGATAGCATACACGGTCGGACTACTTCGTGCTCAGCATGCAATCATGGCCCTTGGTTAGCACACAAAGTCGGACATGTCGGGCCTGCAAGGCCATCGTCGCCCTTGGACAGCATACACAAGGTCGAACGAGGTCGAGCGTGGCATGCCACATCGCCCTTGGATAGCATACACGGTCGGACTACTTCGTGCTCAGCATGCAATCATGGCCCTTGGTTAGCACACAAAGTCGGACATGTCGGGCCTGCAAGGCCATCGTCGCCCTTGGACAGCATACACAAGGTCGAACGAGGTCGAGCGTGGCATGCCACATCGCCCTTGGATAGCATACACGGTCGGACTACTTCGTGCTCAGCATGCAATCATGGCCCTTGGTTAGCACACAAAGTCGGACATGTCGGGCCTGCAAGGCCATCGTCGCCCTTGGACAGCATACACAAGGTCGAACGAGGTCGAGCGTGGCATGCCACATCGCCCTTGGATAGCATACACGGTCGGACTACTTCGTGCTCAGCATGCAATCATGGCCCTTGGTTAGCACACAAAGTCGGACATGTCGGGCCTGCAAGGCCATCGTCGCCCTTGGACAGCATACACAAGGTCGAACGAGGTCGAGCGTGGCATGCCACATCGCCCTTGGATAGCATACACGGTCGGACTACTTCGTGCTCAGCATGCAATCATGGCCCTTGGTTAGCACACAAAGTCGGACATGTCGGGCCTGCAAGGCCATCGTCGCCCTTGGACAGCATACACAAGGTCGAACGAGGTCGAGCGTGGCATGCCACATCGCCCTTGGATAGCATACACGGTCGGACTACTTCGTGCTCAGCATGCAATCATGGCCCTTGGTTAGCACACAAAGTCGGACATGTCGGGCCTGCAAGGCCATCGTCGCCCTTGGACAGCATACACAAGGTCGAACGAGGTCGAGCGTGGCATGCCACATCGCCCTTGGATAGCATACACGGTCGGACTACTTCGTGCTCAGCATGCAATCATGGCCCTTGGTTAGCACACAAAGTCGGACATGTCGGGCCTGCAAGGCCATCGTCGCCCTTGGACAGCATACACAAGGTCGAACGAGGTCGAGCGTGGCATGCCACATCGCCCTTGGATAGCATACACGGTCGGACTACTTCGTGCTCAGCATGCAATCATGGCCCTTGGTTAGCACACAAAGTCGGACATGTCGGGCCTGCAAGGCCATCGTCGCCCTTGGACAGCATACACAAGGTCGAACGAGGTCGAGCGTGGCATGCCACATCGCCCTTGGATAGCATACACGGTCGGACTACTTCGTGCTCAGCATGCAATCATGGCCCTTGGTTAGCACACAAAGTCGGACATGTCGGGCCTGCAAGGCCATCGTCGCCCTTGGACAGCATACACAAGGTCGAACGAGGTCGAGCGTGGCATGCCACATCGCCCTTGGATAGCATACACGGTCGGACTACTTCGTGCTCAGCATGCAATCATGGCCCTTGGTTAGCACACAAAGTCGGACATGTCGGGCCTGCAAGGCCATCGTCGCCCTTGGACAGCATACACAAGGTCGAACGAGGTCGAGCGTGGCATGCCACATCGCCCTTGGATAGCATACACGGTCGGACTACATCGGGCGTGGCATGCCATCATCGCCCTTGGATTAGAAACATAGAGTTGGACAATGTCGGGCTTGGCATGCAATCATCGCCTTCTGAGTGCATACACGGACAGACGACGTTGGGCATGGCAATGCAATCATTTCTCTTGTGCAACACACACGGTCGGACAACCGCGGCCGTGACAATGCCATCATTGCTCGTTGATTGCACACACGATCAGGCGACGTCAGGCGTGGCATGTTATCATGGTTCTTGGAAAGTATACACAATCAGACGACGTCGGGCATGGTATGTTATCATCGCCCTTGGACAGCACACAAGATCAAACGACCTGGGGCATCACACACGGTCGGATGACATCGGGCGTTACAATGACATCATCATGATTAGGCTACCACACACAGTCGAACGACATCGGCGTGGGAGGACATCATCGCCCTTGGACAGCATACGCAGCTTCGGACAACATCGGGCGTGGCATGCCATCATCGCCATTGGGCAGCACACGCGGTCGTACGACGTCATGCGTGACATGCAACTTTTTTTCATTTGACGACACACACGTTAGGATAACCTTAGGCATGGCATGTCATCGTCGCCCTCGGACAGAATACATGGTCGGACGACGTCGAGCATGGCATGCCATCATTGCCCTTGGACAGCATACACGATTAGACTATGTCGAGCATGGCAGGCCATCATCGCCCTTCGGCAGCATACACAGGGTCAGACGACTTTAGAAGTGGCATGTCATCATCGCCCTTGGATAGCATAAATGGTAGGGCGACGTCGAGCAAGGCATGTTAACACTGCCCTTGGAAAGCACACATCATCGTATTACGTAGGGCGTTGAAATGCTATAATTTTCCTTGGGAAGCACAAACGGTCGAACGACGTCGGACGTAAAATGCCATCATTTCCCTTGGACAACATTTATAGCCGGACTACGTCGGGGGTGGCATGTTATCATCGCCCTTTTAAAGCATACACGATCGGACGACATCGAGCATTATCATCTCCCTTGGATAGCACACACGAACGGACGACGTCGGGCATGGCATCCACGCATGGCCCTTGTGCAACACACACGGTTGGATGACGTCAGGCGGGGCATGCCATCACCGCCTTTGTACATCATACACGGTCGGAAGACGTTAGGCGTGGCAATGCTATCATCGCCCTTGGGCAGTACTAACGTCGAGCGTTAAATGCCATCATTGCCCTTGGACCGCATACAGGGTTGGACTACGTCAGGTGTGGCATGTTATTATCCCCTTGGAAAGGATAAAAGATCAGACAAAGTTGGGTGTCATATGTTTTCATCACCCTTGGACAGTACAAACGATCGACTAACATTGGCATGGCATGCTCGCATGACCGTTGGGCAGCACACACGGTCAGATGACGTCTGGCGTGGCATGCCATCATTTCCATTAGGCAACACACGCAGTCGAACGACATCGTGCGTGTCACTCCATCATTGCCATTGGGCAGCTAATGCGATCGAATGAAATCTGGCGTGACAGACCATCTTTGCCCTTGGACAACACACATAGTGGGACGACGTCGGGCATGGCATGCCATCTTCTCCCTTAGACAGCAGACACGGTCTAACAACGTTGAGAATGGTATGCCATTATTGCCCTTGGACAGCACACACGGTCGAACTACGTCGGGCATGGCAAGCAATCAATTCCCTTGGGCAGTATACACAGGGTCGAACTACATCGGGCGTGGCATTCCATCTTTGCCCTTTCACATCATACATGGTAGGATGACGTCGAGCATGGCAGGTTATCATCGCCCTTGGACAGAACACACGATCATATTACATCGGGCGTGGCAATGCTATAATCGCTCTTGGGAAGCACACACGATCGGACAACGTCGGGTGTTAAATGCCAACATTGCCCTTGGACAAAATACATGGTCGGACTACGTCAGTTGTGGCAAGTTATCGTCGCCCTTGAAAAGAAATCAGAATCAGACGACGCCAGGTGTGGCATGTTATCGTTTCCCTAAGAAAGCACACACGATTGGATGACATCGGGCGTGGCATGCCATCATAACCATTGGGCAGCACAGGCGGTTGGACGATGTCAGGCATGACATGCCATCATCTCCCTTAGACAGCATACACGGTAGGACGACGTCGAGCATGGCATGTTACCATTTCCCTTGGACAACACACACAGGTGGACGACATTGGGCGTGGCACGCCATTGTCGCCTTTGGATAGCATACACTTGGTTGGACAACGTCGGGCGTGGCATCCATCATTGTCTTTGGTCAACATACACAGCCGGACGAAGTCCGGTGTGGCATGTTTTCATCGCCCTTGGACTGCACGCACGGTCGAACGATGTTGGGCGTGGGAATGCTATCATCGCCCTTTGGCAGCACAAACGGTCGGATGACATTGGGCGTTAAATTCCATCATTGCACTTTGGACAGCACACATGGTCGTATGAAGTCGACGTGGTATGCCATCATCGCCTTTGGACTACTCACACAGACGGATCACGTCGGGCTTGGCATGTTATCATCGACCTTGGAAAGCATACACGATAGGACGAAGTCTGCCGTGGCATGTAATCATCGCTTTTGGACAACACACACAATTCGATGACGTTGGGCATGACATGCCTTGATGGCCCTTCGACAGCACACACGGTCGGATAACCTCTAGCGTGGAATGCCATCATCGCCATTGGGCAGCACACATGGTCGGACGATGTCGGGCGTGACATGCCATCTTCGCCCTTGGACAACACACACGCTGGGACAACGTCGGGCGTGGCTAGCCATCGTCTCTCTTGAAAAGAATGGACAATGTCAGGCGTGGCATGTCGTCATGGCCCTTGGCCAGCACACACAGTCAGATGATGTCGGGCGTGGCACGCTATCATCGCCCTTGGTCAGCATACACAAGGTCAAACAACGTGGGGCTTGGCATGCCAACATCGCCCTTGGACAACATACATGATCGGACGACGTCCGGCGTGGTATATTACATCGCCCTTTGACTGCACACACGGTAAGACAACGTTGTTCATGGCAATGCTATGATTGCCCTAGGGCAACACGCATGGTCGAACGACGTCAGACATTAAATTCCTTCATTGCCCTTTGGACAACACACATGGTCGAATGACGTCAAAGTGGCATGCCATCATCGCCTTTGGACTGCACATACGGACGGATGACGTCAGGAGTGGCATGCGATCATCGCACTTGTGCAGCACACAAGATCGAATGACGTCGGCTGTGGTTACAACATCATCTCCGTTGGAATGCACCCACAATAGGAGGATATTAAGCGTGACATGTTATCATCGCCCTTGGACAGCACACACGATTGGACGACCTTTGGCGTGGTTTGCCCGCATGTCCCTTGGGCAGCACTCACGGTAGGATGAAGTCGGGAGTGGAATGCCATCATCGTCATTGGGCAGCACACCGGTCGGAAGACATAGAGCATGACATGCCATCTTTGCACTTGGACTGCAGACAAGGTAAGATGACGTCGGGTGTGGCATGCCATCATCGCCCTTGGAGAGAAAACACAGTCGGACTACATCTGGCCTGGCATACCATAATAACACTGCGCCTGCACACACGATCGAACTACGTTGGGCGTGGCAGGCCATCATTGCCCATGGACAGCATACACTGGGTCGGACAGCATCGGGCGTGGCATGCCATCATCTCAGCATACATGGTCGGACGACGTCGAGCATGGCATGTTATCATTGCCCTTGGACATCACACACGATCGTACTACATCGGGTGTGTCAATGCTATAATCGCCCTTGGCCAAGACATATGATCAAACGACTTTGGGTGTTAAATGACATCATTGCCCGTGGAAACCATACACGGTTGGACTACGTCGGGTGTGACACGTTATCATCGCCCTTTGAAATCAATCACAATCAGAAAATGTCGGGCGTGGGATGTTATCATCGCCTTTACACAACAAACATGATCGGATGAAGCTGAACATAAAATGCCCACATGCCCCTTGGGCAACACACACGGTAGGATGACGTCGGCCGTTGCATGCCATCATCGCCATTGGGCAGCGCAGGTGGTCGGACGACGTCGGCATGAGATGCCATCTTCTCCCATGGAAACCACAAATAGTTGGACTACGTCGGGTGTGTCATGCCATCATCGCCCTTTTTCAACAAACACGGTAAGACGACGTCAATTGTGGCAATGTCATCATCGCCCTTGGAATGCACACATGATCGGGCGACGTGAGGCGTGGGATGCCATCATAGTTATTGAAAAGCATACACGATCGGACGACATCGAGCGTGGCATGTTATCATTTCCCTTGGACAACACACACAATAGGACGTCCTTGGGCGTGGCATGCCCGCATGGCCCTTGGGCATCGCATATGGTCGGATGACATTAGGCGTGGAAATGACATCATCGTGATTAAACAGCACACGCAGTAGGATAGAAAACACGGTTGGACTATGTCGGGCGTGGTATTCACTCATGACCCTCAGCCAGAACATACGGTTGGACAACATCTGGCGTGGCAGGCCATCATCGCATTTGGACAGCATACACAGGGTCGGATGGCGTCGGGTGTGGCATTACATCATCGCCCTTGGACATTATACACAGTCGGAAGACGTTGGGCGTAGCATGTTATCATCGCCCTTGGACTGAACACACAGTTGGACGAAGTTGGGCATGACAATGCTATCATTGCTTTTGGGCAGCACACATGGTCGGACGATGTTGGTTGTTAAATGCCATCATTAACCTTTGATAGCATACACGATCGGACTACATCAGGTGTTGCATGTTATCATCTTGCTTGGAAAGCATACAAGATCGGACGACTTCAGGTGTGGTATGATATTATAGCCTTTGGACAGCACACACGATCAAAGAACGTCAGGCGTAGCATGCCCACATGGACCTTGAACAGCATACACGTTCGGATGACGTCGGGTGTGGCATGCCATCATCCCCATTAGGCAGCACACGCGGCCAAACGATGCCGTGCATGGCATGCCATCATCGCCATTGAGCAGCATACGCGGTTAAACGACGTCAGGTGTGACATGTCATCTTTGCCCTTGGATAGCACACACAGTGGGAAGATGTCGGGCATGGCCTGCCATCATCGTCCTTGGACATCATACACGATAGGACTACGTCAGGCATGGCATGACATCATGGCCCTTGGCCAGCACACACGGTCAGACAACTTCGCCCGCGGTAGGACATCATCCCCCTTGGACAGCATACACAGGTACGGACAACGGTTGGGCGTTGCATGCCATCATAGCCCTTGGACAACATACACGGTCGGACGACGTCGGTCGTGGCATGTTATCATTCCCCTTGGACTACAAACACAGTTGGACGACGTGTGGCATGTGAATGTTGTCGTCACCCTTGGACAGCATACACGGTAGGATAACGTCGAGCATGTCATATTATCATCGCCCATGTACAACACACATGGTCGAACTACATTGGGTTTGGCAATGCTATTATCGCCCTTGTGCAGCACAAATGGTTAGATGAGGTCGGGCGTTAAATGCCATTATTGCCCTTAGACATCACACACGATCGGACGAAATTATGCGTGGCGTGCCAGCATGGTCCTTGGGCAGCACACACAGCGAACGACGTGGAACGTGGCATGCTATCATTTCCCTTGGACAGCACAAACGATCGGACTACGTTGGGCATGGCATGAAATCATCGCCCTTGGGTAGTACACACTGTCGGAAAATGTCGGGCATGGAATCCCATCATCGCCCTTGGAAAGCAGACACGAGCGAACGACGTTGGGCATGGCATGAAATCATCGCCCTTGGGTAGTACACACTGTCGGAAAATGTCGGGCATGGAATCCCATCATCGCCCTTGGAAAGCAGACACGAGCGAACGACGTTGGGCATGGCATGAAATCATCGCCCTTGGGTAGTACACACTGTCGGAAAATGTCGGGCATGGAATCCCATCATCGCCCTTGGAAAGCAGACACGAGCGAACGACGTTGGGCATGGCATGAAATCATCGCCCTTGGGTAGTACACACTGTCGGAAAATGTCGGGCATGGAATCCCATCATCGCCCTTGGAAAGCAGACACGAGCGAACGACGTTGGGCATGGCATGAAATCATCGCCCTTGGGTAGTACACACTGTCGGAAAATGTCGGGCATGGAATCCCATCATCGCCCTTGGAAAGCAGACACGAGCGAACGACGTTGGGCATGGCATGAAATCATCGCCCTTGGGTAGTACACACTGTCGGAAAATGTCGGGCATGGAATCCCATCATCGCCCTTGGAAAGCAGACACGAGCGAACGACGTTGGGCATGGCATGAAATCATCGCCCTTGGGTAGTACACACTGTCGGAAAATGTCGGGCATGGAATCCCATCATCGCCCTTGGAAAGCAGACACGAGCGAACGACGTTGGGCATGGCATGAAATCATCGCCCTTGGGTAGTACACACTGTCGGAAAATGTCGGGCATGGAATCCCATCATCGCCCTTGGAAAGCAGACACGAGCGAACGACGTTGGGCATGGCATGAAATCATCGCCCTTGGGTAGTACACACTGTCGGAAAATGTCGGGCATGGAATCCCATCATCGCCCTTGGAAAGCAGACACGAGCGAACGACGTTGGGCATGGCATGAAATCATCGCCCTTGGGTAGTACACACTGTCGGAAAATGTCGGGCATGGAATCCCATCATCGCCCTTGGAAAGCAGACACGAGCGAACGACGTTGGGCATGGCATGAAATCATCGCCCTTGGGTAGTACACACTGTCGGAAAATGTCGGGCATGGAATCCCATCATCGCCCTTGGAAAGCAGACACGAGCGAACGACGTTGGGCATGGCATGAAATCATCGCCCTTGGGTAGTACACACTGTCGGAAAATGTCGGGCATGGAATCCCATCATCGCCCTTGGAAAGCAGACACGAGCGAACGACGTTGGGCATGGCATGAAATCATCGCCCTTGGGTAGTACACACTGTCGGAAAATGTCGGGCATGGAATCCCATCATCGCCCTTGGAAAGCAGACACGAGCGAACGACGTTGGGCATGGCATGAAATCATCGCCCTTGGGTAGTACACACTGTCGGAAAATGTCGGGCATGGAATCCCATCATCGCCCTTGGAAAGCAGACACGAGCGAACGACGTTGGGCATGGCATGAAATCATCGCCCTTGGGTAGTACACACTGTCGGAAAATGTCGGGCATGGAATCCCATCATCGCCCTTGGAAAGCAGACACGAGCGAACGACGTTGGGCATGGCATGAAATCATCGCCCTTGGGTAGTACACACTGTCGGAAAATGTCGGGCATGGAATCCCATCATCGCCCTTGGAAAGCAGACACGAGCGAACGACGTTGGGCATGGCATGAAATCATCGCCCTTGGGTAGTACACACTGTCGGAAAATGTCGGGCATGGAATCCCATCATCGCCCTTGGAAAGCAGACACGAGCGAACGACGTTGGGCATGGCATGTTATCATCTCCCCTGAATAACACACACGATTGGACCATGTAGGGCGTTGCATGCTCACATGGTCCTTGGGCAGCACACACAGCGAACGACGTGGAACGTGGCATGCTATCATTTCCCTTGGACAGCACAAACGATCGGACTACGTTGGGCATGGCATGAAATCATCGCCCTTGGGTAGTACACACTGTCGGAAAATGTCGGGCATGGAATACCATCATCGCCCTTGGAAAACAGACACGATCGAACGACGTTGGGCATGGCATGTTATCATCTCCCCTGAATAACACACACGATTGGACCATGTAGGGCGTTGCATGCTCACATGGTCCTTGGGCAGCATAAACGCTTTCATGACATCGGGCAAGACTGGAAATCATCGCCCTTGGGAAGCACACATGGTGGAACAATGTCGGGTGTGGTACGCCATCATCTCCCTTGGACAGCATACATGGTCGGAAGACGTCGGGTGTGTAATGCATTCATCACCCTTGGAAAGCATACACGGTCAGATGACGTTGGGTGTGACATGCCATAATCGGCATTAGGTATCACATGCGATCGAACAGCATCGGGCATGGCATCCCATCATCGCCATTGGGTAGCACACGCGGTCGTACGACATAATGACTGACATGCCATCTTTGCCTTTGGACAACACACATGGTCGGACGACGTCAAGCGTGGCATGCCATCATTGACCTTGGACACAATACATGGTCGGACTACGCGGGCATGGCATGCCATCATGGCCCTTAGAAAGCATACACAGTTGGACGACGTCGGGCATGTCATTTTATCATCTCCCTTGGACAACACACACGATTGGACTACGTCGGGCGTGGAAATGCTATAATGGCCCTTGGGCAGCACACACGGTCGAACGACATCGGGCGTTAAATGCCATCATTCCCCTTAGAAAGCACTTACGGTCGGACTACGTCGGGTGTAGCATGTTATCATCGCCCTTTGAAAGAATAAATGATCGGACGACGTCAGGCGTGGCATGTTATAATCACCCTTGGATAGCATACACGAACAAACTACGTCGGGCATGGCATGCACGCATGGCCCTTCGACAACACACACGGTTTGATGACGTCGGGCGAGGCATGCCATCATTGCCATTGGGTAGCACACATGGTCAGACGACGTCGGGTGTTTCATACCATCTTTGCCCTTGGAGAGCACTCACGGTGGGAGGACTTCGGGCGTGCCATGCCATCATCGCCCTTGGACAGCATACACGTTCGAACTACGTCAAGCGTGACATGCCATCATTGCCCTTGGACAGCACACACGGTCGGACGACGTCGGGCGTGGTAGGCCATCATCCCCCATGGATGGCATATATAGGGTCAAAAACGTTGGGTACGCGGCATGCCATCATCGCCCTTGGACAGCATACACAGTCGGACGACATCGGGCGTGGCATGTTATTATCGCCCTTGGACTGCACACACGGTCGGACAACTTTGGGCGTGGGAATGCTATCATAGACCTTTGTAAGCACACACGGTCGAATGACGTCAGGTGTTAAATGCCATCATTTCCCTTTGGACCTCACACACGGTAGGATGACGTCGACGTGGCATGCAATCATTGCCTTTGAATTGCATACACGTTCGGACGACGTCGAGCTTGGCATGCCATCATCGCCCTTGTAAAACACACACGTTCGGTCGACGTCGGTCGTGGCAATGCAATCATCGCCATAAGAATGAATACATGATCGGGCGACGTCAGGCGTGGCATGCCATCATGGTTCTTTGAAAGCTTGCACGATCGGAAGACGTTGAGCGTGGCATGTTCACATCGCCCTTGGAAAGCACATACGATCGGACGACCTCGGGCGTGGCATGCCCACATGGCCCTTGGAAATCACACACGGTCGAGTGTGACATGCCATCTTCGCCCTTGGATAGACAACATGGTGGGACGACGTCGAGCGTATCATGCCATCATCGCCCTTGGATAGAAATACACGGTCGGACTACTTCGTGCTCAGCATGCAATCATGGCCGTTGGTTAGCACACAAAGTCGAACGATGTCAGGCCTGCAAGGCCATCGTCGCCCTTGGACAGCATACAAAGGGTCGAACGACGTCGAGCGTGGCATGCCATCATCGCCCTTGGATAGCATACACGGTCGGAATACATCGGGCGTGGTATATTATCATCGCCCTTTGACTGCACACACGGTAGGACTATACTAAACGTGGAAAAACTATCATCACCCTCTAGCAGGACGCGGTCGGACTACGTCGGGCGTTAAAGGCCATCATTTCCCTTTATACTTGACACATGGTCGTACGAAGTCGATGTGGCATGCCGTCATCGCATTTGGACAGCACATGGATAGATGACTTCGGGCGTGGCATGCCATCATCTCCCTTGTGCATGACACATGGTAGGACGACTTCGGGCATTAGATACCATCGTTGCCCTTGGATATCCCACACGGTTGGACTACGTTAGGTGTGGCATGTCATCATTGCCCTTGGACAGCACACACGATCGGACTACGTTGGGCGTGGCATGTCATCATCTCCTTGGACAGCACACACAATCTGACTACGTTGGGCGTGGCATGCCATCATCTCCCTTGTGCAGCACACACAGTTGGACAAAATTGGGCATAGCGTCCCATCATCGCCCTTGGAAAGCATACACGGTCAGATGACATCGGGCATGTCATGTTATCATTGCCCCTGAATAGCACACACGATTGAACCACGTAAGGCGTTGCATGCCCGCATGGCCCTTGGGCAGCACACACGGTTTGATGACGTTGGGCGTGGCATGCCATTATCGCCATTGTGAAGCACATACATTTAGACGACGTTTGGCGTGATATACAATCATCGCCCTTGGACAGCACACACTATCGAACGATGTCAGGCGTGGAATGCCATCATCTCCCTTGGACAGCATACACGGTCAGATGATGTCGGGTGCGGTAATTTATCATCTCCCTTTGAATGCAATCACAATCAGATGACGTCGGGCGTGGCATGTTATCATCGCCCTTAAAAAACACACATGAGCGGATGACGTCGGGCGTGAAATAACCGCATGGCCCTTGGGAAGCACCACACGGGCGGATGACATCAGGCGTGGCATGCCATCATCACCTTTCCGCAGCACAGGCGGTGGTACGGCGTCGGGATGACATGCTATCTTCTCACTTGGACAGCAAACATGTGGGACGATGTTGGACGTGGCATCCCATCATTGCCCTTCAACAGCATACACGATCGAACTACGTAAGGCGTGGCATGCCATCATGTCTCTTGGCCTGCACACACGGTCAGGCGTGGCACGCCTTCTTCGCCCTTGGACAGCATACACATGGTCGGACAACATCGGGCGTTGCATCCAACATCGCCCTTCGACAACATAGAAGGTCAGAAGACATCGAGCAGGGCATGTTATCATCGCCATTGGACCGCACACACGGTCTGACGACGTTGGACGTGGAAATACTATCATCTCCCTTGGGTAGCACACACGATCGAACGACATCGACGGGTCATGCCATCATCGCCTCTGGACTGCACGCACGTACGGACGACGTCGGGCGTGGCATGCCTCATCGCCATTGTTTAGCACAAATGGTCGGATGACGTCGGGCATTTGATGCTATCATTGCCCTTGGATAGCACACACGGTCGGACAATGTTAGGCATGACATACAAATATTGTCCTTGGGCAGAACACACAGTCGGACGACGATGAGCGTGTTATACCATTATCGCCCTTAGACAGCACACAAGATTGGACTACGTCAGGCGTGGCATGCCATCATAGCCTTAGGTAGCACACACGATCGAACAACGTCGCGGGTGCCATCCCATCATCGCTCTTGGAATGAATACACGATCGGACAATGTTGTGTGTGGCATGTTATCATCGCCCTTTAACAACACACACGATAGGACAACATAGGGCGTGGCATGCCCCCATTGCCATTGGGCATTAAACACAGTCGGATGACGTCGGGCGTTGCATGCCATTATAGCCCTTGGGATGCACACACGTTGGGAAGATTTTAAGCGTGGCATGTCATCATGGCCCTTGGACATCATATACGGTCGGACGACGTCGAGAATGGCATGCCATCATCTACATTAGGCAGCATGCGTTGTAGGACGACATAGGGCGTGGCATCCCATAATCTCCATTGGGTAGTACCCGGGGTCGGAGGTCATTAGGTGTTACACCCCATCTTCGTCCTTGGACAGTACACAGTGGGACGACGACGGGCATGGCATGCCATCATCGCCCTAGGACAGCATACACATGTTCGGACGATGTCGAGAGTGGCATGCCATCATCACTCTTGGACAGCATACACGGTAGGATGACGTCAAGACTGGCATGTTATTATCGCCCTTGGACTGCACACACGATTGGACTACGTCGGGCGTGGCAATGCTATAATTGCCCTTGGGCAGCATATACGGTCGGACGAAATTGAGCATTAAATGCCTTTATTCCCCTTGGATAGCATACACAGTCGGACTATGTGGGGTGTAACATGTTATCATCGCCCTTGGAAAGCATACAAGATCTGACAGCGTCGTGCGTGGCATGTTATTATCGTCCTTGGATAGCACAAACGATCGAATGACGTCGGGCGTGGCATGCCTGCATGGACCATGGGCAGTTTACGCGGTAGGATGAAGTCGGGCGTGGCATGCCATCATCGCCATTGGGTAGCACACACGGTCGGACAACGACGAGTGTGGCATGATATCATCGCCCTTGGACAACATACATAGTTTGACTACGTAAGGCGTGGCATGCCATCATGGCCCTTGGCCAGCACACACGGTCGGACAAAGTCGAGCGTGACACGACATCATCTCCCTTGGACAATACAAGCAATCGGACAATGTTATACATGCCATCATCGCCATTAGGCAACACACGCAGTCGCACGACGTTGGGCGTGACATGTCGTCTTCGCCCTTGGACAGTACACATAGTGGGACGATGTTAGGTGTAGCATGACATCATTGCCCATTGAAAGAATACACGGTCAGACTACGTCGGGCTCGGCATGCCATCATGGCACTTGGCTAGCACACATAGTCAGACGATGTCGGGCATGGAAGGCCATCGTCACCCTTGGACAGCATACAAAGGGTCGCACAACGTCGAGAGTGGCATTCCATCTTCGCCCTTTGATAGCATACACGGTCGTACTACATTGGGCGTGGCATATTTATCATCGCCCTTTGACTGCACACATGGTCGGACTACATTAAACGTGGCAAAACTATCATCGCCCTTGGGAAGCACACACGGTCGGACTACGTCGGGCGTTAAAGGGCATCATTGCCCTTTTTACTTGACACATGGTCGTACGAAGTCGACGTGGCATGCCATCATCACATTTGGACAACACATGGATAGACGACGTCGGGCGTGACATGCCATCATCCCCCTTGTGCATCACACACGGTAGGACGATGTCGGGCATTAGATGACAACATTGCCCTTGGATAGCCAACACGGTTGGACGACGTTAGGCGAGGCATGCCATCATTGCCCTTGGATAGTAAACACGATCGAACTACGTTGGGCGTGGCATGTCATCATTGCCCTTGGACAGCACACACGATCAGACTACGTTGGGCGTGGCATGCCATCATCGCCCTTGTGCAACACATACGGTTGGACAAAGTCGGGCATGGCATCCCATCATCACCCTTGGAAAGCATACACGGTCGGACAACGTCGGGCGTTGCATGTTATCATCGCCCCTGAATAGCACACACGATTGAACCACGTAGGGCGTTGCATGCCCGCATGGACCTTGGGAAGCAAACATGGTTGGATGACGTTGGGTGTGGCATGCCATTATCGACATTGTGAAGCACACACGTTCAGACGACGTAGGGCGTGACATAAAATCATCGCCCTTGGGCAGCACACACGGTAGAACGATTTCGGGCGTGGAATGCCATCATCTCCCTTGGACAGCATACACGGTCATACGACGTAAGGTGTGGCATGCTATTATCGCCCTTGGGCAGCACACACGTTCGGACGACGTCGGATGTGACATGCCATAATTGCCCTTGGGAAGCACACACGGTCGAACGATGTCAGACGTGGCATGCCATCATCTCCCTTGGATAGTATACACGGTCGGACGACGTTGGGCGTGGCACGCCATCATCACTCTTCGACAGCATACTCGGTCGAATAATGTTAGGCGTGGCATGCCATCATCGCCATTTGGCAGCACACACGGTAGAACGGCGTCGGGCGTTGCATGCCATCATCTCCATTGGACAGCACAGGCAGTCGGACGACTTTAGGAGTGACATGCCATATTCGCCCTTGGACAGCACACCGGTGGGACGATTTTGGTCATGGCATTCATTTTTCGCCCTTGGACAGCATACACATGGTCGGACGATGTTGGGCATGGCATGCCATTATCGCTCTTTGACATAATGCACGGTAGGACGACGTCGATCATTGCATGTTATTATCGCCCTTGGACTGCCCACACGGTCGTGCAATATCGGGCGTGGCTAGCAATTGTCACCCTTGGACAACATACACATGGTCGGACAACATCGGGCGTGGAATCCATCATCGTCCTTTGACAACATACACGGTCGAACGACGTCTGGCGTGGCATGTTATCATCGCCCTTGGACTGCACACATAGTCGGACGATGTTGGGCGTGGCAATGCTATCATCGCCCTTGGGCAGCACATACGGTCGGACAACATCGGGCAGATAAATTCCATCATTGCCCTTTTGACAGAACGCATGGTTGAACGAAGTCGACGTGGCATGCCATCATCGCCTTTGGACTGCTCACACGGATTGATGACCTCGGGCCTGGCATGCTATCATCGCCCTTGTTATCCACACACGATCGGACGACGTCAAGCGTGGCATGTTATCATCGCCCTTAGACAACATACATAGTCGGAATACGTCGGGTGTGACATGTTATCATCGCCCTCGGAGAGCATACATAATCAGGCGACGTTGGGCATGGCATGTTATCATCTCCCTTGGACAGCACATGCAATCGGATGATGTCGGGCATGGAATGCTTGCATGGCCCATGGGCAGTTTACACGGTCAGATGACGTTGGGTGTGGCATGTCATCATTGCCATTGAGAAGCACAAGTGGACGGATGACGTCGGGCGTGACATGGCATCTTCTCCCATGGACAACACACACGGTGGGACAATATCGGGCATGGCACGCCATCATATCCCTTGGACATCATACACGGCCGGACTACGTTAGGCGTGGCATGTTGTCATGGCCCTTGGACAGCATACACGGTTGGACTACATCAGGCGTGGCATGCCATCATGGCCCTTGGCCAGCACACACGGTCGGACGAAGTTGAGCGTGGCACGACATCATCGCCCTTGGAAAATACAAGCGATCGGACAACGTCATACATGGCATGCCCGCATAGCCCTTATACAGCACATACGGTCGGATGATGTTGGGTGTGGCATGCCATCATCGCCATAAGGCAACACACGCAGTCGGACGACGTTGGGCGTGACATGTTGTCTTCGCCCTTAGACAGTACACATGGTGGGACGATGTTGGGTGTGGCATCACATCATTGCCCATTGACATAATAAACGATCGGACTAGGTCGGCTCGGCATGCCATCATGGCCCTTGGCTAGCACACATAGTCAGACGATGTCGGGCATGGAAGGCCATCGTCGCCCTTGGACAACATAGACAGGGTCGGACGACGTCGAGCGTGACATTCCATCATCGCCCTTGGATAGCATACATGTCCGTACTACATCGGGCGTTGCATATTATCATCGCCCTTTGACTGCACACACGGTCAGACTACATTGAACGTGGCGAAACTATCATCTCCCTTGGGCAGCACACACGGTCGGACTACGTCGGGCGTTAACAGCCATCATTGCCCTTTATAGTGGACACATTGTTGTACGAAGTCGACGTGGCATGCCATCATCGCATTTGGACAGCACATGGATAGACGATGTCGGGCGTGGCATGCCATCATCGCCCCTGTGCATCACACACGGTAGGACGACGTCGGGCATAAGATGCAGTCATTGAACTTGGATAGCCCACACGGTTGGAGGATGTTAGGTGTGGCATGCCATTATTGCCCTTGGACAGCACACACGATTGGACTACATTAGGCGTGGCATGTCATCATCGCCTTTGGACAGCACACACGATTGGACTATGTTGGGCGTGGCATGACATCATCACCCTTGTGCAACACACACGGTTGGACAAAGTCGGGCATGGCATCCCATCATCGCCCTTGGAAAGTATACATGGTCGGACGACGTCAGGTGTGGCATGTTATCATCGCACCTGAATAGAACACACGATTGAACCACGTAGGGCGTTGCATGCCCGCATGGCTCTTTGGCAGCAAACACGGTTGGATGATGTTGGGCGTGGCATGCATTCAGACGACGTCGGGCATGACATACAATCATTGCCCTTAGGCTGCACACACGGTCGAATGATATTGGGCGTGGCATGCCATCATCGCCCTTGGATAGCATACATGGTCAGACGACGTCTTGTGTCGCATGCTATTATCGCCCTTGGACAGCACACACGTTCGGACGACGTCGGGCGTGACATGCAATCATCGCCCTTGGGAAGCACACACGGTCGGACGATGTCGGGCGTGGCATGCCATCATCGACCTTTGATAGTATACACGGTCGGACGATGTTGGGCGTGGAACGCCATCATCACTCTTCGACAGCATACACGGTCGAATAACGTTAGGCGTGGCATGCCATCATCGCCATTAGGCAGCACACACGGTCGAACGGCGTCGGGCATTGCATGCCATCATCTCCATTGGACAGCACACGCAGTCGGACGACTTTAGGCGTGACATGCCATATTCGCCCTTGGACAGCACACCAGTGGGACGATTTCGGGCATGGCATGCATTTTTCGCCCTTGGACAACATACACATGGTCGGACGATGTTGGGCATGGCATGCCATTATAGCTCTTTAACAGAATGCACGTTAGGACGACGTCGATCATTGCATGTTATTATCGCCCTTGGACTGCCCACACGGTCGTGCGACATCGGGCGTGGCTAGCAATTGTCACCCTTGGACAACATACACATGGTCGGACAACATCGGGCGTGGAATCCATCATCGTCCTTTGACAACATACACGATCGAACGACGTCTGGCGTGTCATGTTATTATCGCCCTTGGACTGCACACATAGTCGGACGATGTTGGGTGTGGCAATGCTATCATCGCCCTTGGGCAGCACACACGGTCGGACGACATCGGGCAGATAAATTCCATCATTGCCCTTTTGACAGAACGCATGGTCGAACGAAGTCGACGTGGCATGCCATCATCGCCTTTGGATTGCTCACACGGACGGATGACCTCGGGCCTGGCATGCCATCATCGCCCTTGTTATCCATACACGATCGGACAACGTCAAGCGTGGAATGTTATCATCGCCTTTAGACAACATACATAATCGGAATACGTCGGGTGTGAGATGTTATCATCGCCCTCGGAGAGCATACACAATCAGGCGACGTTGGGCGTGGCATGTTATCATATCCCTTGGACAGCACACGCAATCGGATGATGTCGGGCATGGAATGCTTGCATGGCCCTTGGGCAGTACACACAGTCAGATGACGTTGGTGTGGCATTCCATCATTGCCATTGAGAAGCACAAGTGGACGGATGGCGTCGGGCGTGACATGGCATCTTCTCCCATGGACAATACACACGGTGGGACGACGTCGGGCATGGCACGCCATCATATCCCTTGGACATCATACACGGTCGGACTACGTTAGGCGTGGCATGCTGTCATGGCCCTTGGCCAACATAGACGGTCGAACGACGTCAAGCGTGGCACGCCGTCATCGCCCTTGGACACAATAGACAGGGTCAGACAACATCGGGTGTGGAATGTCATCATCTCCCTTGGACAACATACACGATCGGACGACGTCAGGTGTGCCATATTATCATCGCCCTTGGACTGCACACATGATCAAACAATGTTGGGCTTTGCAATGCTATCATCTCCCATGGGCAACAGACACGGTCGAACGATGTCAGGTGTTAAATTCCATTATTGCCCTTTGGACAGCACACATGGTGGAATGACGTCGATGTGGCATGCCATCATCGCCTTGGGACTGCACACACGAACGTATAATGTCGGGAGTGGCATGACATAATTGCACTTTTGTAGCACACACAATCAAATGACGTCGGCTGTGGTTATGCCATCATCGCCCTTGTAATGTACACATGATCCGATGATGTTAAGCGTGAAATGTTATCATCACCCTTGGACAGGAGACACGATTAGACGACCTCGGGCGTGGGATGACCGCATGGCCTTTGGGTCGCACACACAGTCGGATGACACCGGGCGTGGAATGCCATCATCGCCATTGGCAGCACATGTGGAAGGACGACATCGGGCATGAGATGCCATCTTCGCCATTGGACTGTACACATGGTGGGACTATGTCGGGTTTGGCATGCCATCATCTCCCAATTACAGAATACACGGTCGGACTGCATCTTGCCTTACATGCCATCAAACACTGGGCTTGCACACACGGTCACACGATATCAGGCGTCTCAAGCCATCCTCGCCCATGGACAACATATATAGGGTCGAACGATGTCGGGCATGGCATGCCATCATCTCTCTTGGACAGCATACACGGTCAGAAGACGTCGAGCGCGGAATGTTATCATTGCCCTTGGACTGCACGCACGGTTGGACGACGTTAGGCGTGGCAATGCTATCATCGCCCTTGGGCAGTACTGACGTCGGGCGTTAAATGCCATCATTGCCCTTGGATAGCATACAGGGTCGGACTACGTCAGGTGTGGCATGTTATTTTCACCCTTGGAAATGATACAAGATCGGATGAAGTCGGGTGTCATTTGTTATCATCGCCCTTGGAGAGTACACACGATCTACTGACATTGGCATGGCATGCCCGCATGGCCCTTCGGCAGCACACACGATCGGATGACGTCTTGTGTGGCATGCCATCATCACCATAAGGCAACACACGCAGTCGAACGACGTCGTGCGTGGCATGCCATCATCGCCATTGGGCAGCACACGCGGTCGAATGAAATCAGGTGTGACAGGCCATCTTCTCCCTTGAAAACCACACATTGTGGGACGACGTCGGGCATGGCATGCCATCTTCGCCCTTAGACAGCATACATGGTCGAAGAACGTTGAGCATGGTCTGCCATCGTTTCCCTTGGACAGCACACACGGTCGAACTACGTCGGGCATGGCAAGCCATCATTGCCCTTGGGCAGCATACACAGGGTCGAACTACGTCGGGCGTGGCACTCCATCTTCGCCCTTGCACATCATACACCGTAGGATGACGTCGAGCATGGAATGTTATCATCGCCCTTGGACAGAACACACGATCATACTACATCGGGCGTGGCAATGCTATTATCGCTCTTGGGAAGCATACACGATCGGACGACGTTGGGTGTTAAATTCCAACCTTGCCCTTGGACAAAATATATGGTCGGACTACGTCAGGTGCGGTAAGTTATCATCTCCCTTTGAATGCAATCACAATCAGACGATGTTGGGCGTGGCATGTTATCATCGCCCTTAAAAAGCACAAACGAGCGGATGACGTCGGGCGTGAAATAACTGCATGGCCCTTTGGAAGCACCACACGGGCGGATGACGTCAGGCGTGGCATGCCATCATCACCATTACACAGCACAGGCGGTCATACGACGTCGGGATGACATGCCATCTTCTTACATGGACAGCACACATGTGGGACGATGTCGGGCATGGCATCCCATCATCGCCCTTCGACAGCATACACGATCGAACTACGTAAGGCGTGGCATGCCATCATGTCTCTTGGACTGCACACACAGTCGGGCGTGGCACGCCATCTTCGCCCTTGGACAGCATACACATGGTCGGACAAAATAAGGCGTTGCATCCAACATCGCCCTTCGACAACATAGAAGGTCAGAAGACATCGAGCAGGGCATGTTATCATCACCATTGGACCGCACACACGGTCGGACGACGTTGGGCGTGGAAATACTATCATCGCCCTTGGGCAACACACACGATTGAACGACATCGACGGGTTATGCCATCATCGCCTTTGAACTGCACGCACGTACAGACGACGTCGGGCGTGGCATGCCTCATCGCCCTTGTTTATCACACATGGTCGGACGACGTCGGGCATTTGATGCTATCATTGCCCTTCGATAGCACACACGGTCGGACAATGTTAGGCGTGACATACAAACATGGTCCTTGGGCAGAACACACAGTCGGACGACGACGAGCGTGTTATGCCATTATCGCTCTTAGACAGCACACACGATCGGACTACGTCAGGCGTGGCATGCCATCATCCCCTTGGGTAGCGCACACGGTCGAACAACGTCCCGGGTGGCATCCCATCATCGCTCTTGGAATGAATACACGATCGGACAATGTTGTGTGTGGCATGTTATCATCGCCCTTGAACAGCACACACGATAGGACAACATAGGGCGTGGCATGCCCCCATGGCCATTGGGCATTAAACACAGTCGGATGACGTCGGGCGTTGCATGCCATTATAGCCCTTGGGCAGCACACAAGTTGGGATGATTTTAAGCATGGCATGTCATCATGGCCCTTGGACATCATATACGGTCGGACGACGTCGAGAATGTCATGCCATCATATCCATTAGGCAGCATGCGCGGTAGGATGGCATACGGCGTGGCATGCCATCATCCCCTTGGGTAGCGCACACGGTCGAACAACGTCCCGGGTGGCATCCCATCATCGCTCTTGGAATGAATACATGATCGGACAATGTTGTGTGTGGCATGTTATCATCGCCCTTGAACAGCACGCACGATAGGACAACATAGGGCGTGGCATGCCCCCATGGCCATTGGGCATTAAACACAGTCGGATGACGTCGGGCGTTGCATGCCATTATAGCCCTTGGGCAGCACACAAGTTGGGATGATTTTAAGCATGGCATGTCATCATGGCCCTTGGACATCATATACGGTCGGACGACGTCGAGAATGTCATGCCATCATATCCATTAGGCAGCATGCGCGGTAGGATGGCATACGGCGTGGCATGCCATCATCCCCTTGGGTAGCGCACACGGTCGAACAACGTCCCGGGTGGCATCCCATCATCGCTCTTGGAATGAATACATGATCGGACAATGTTGTGTGTGGCATGTTATCATCGCCCTTGAACAGCACGCACGATAGGACAACATAGGGCGTGGCATGCCCCCATGGCCATTGGGCATTAAACACAGTCGGATGACGTCGGGCGTTGCATGCCATTATAGCCCTTGGGCAGCACACAAGTTGGGATGATTTTAAGCATGGCATGTCATCATGGCCCTTGGACATCATATACGGTCGGACGACGTCGAGAATGTCATGCCATCATATCCATTAGGCAGCATGCGCGGTAGGATGGCATACGGCGTGGCATGCCATCATCCCCTTGGGTAGCGCACACGGTCGAACAACGTCCCGGGTGGCATCCCATCATCGCTCTTGGAATGAATACATGATCGGACAATGTTGTGTGTGGCATGTTATCATCGCCCTTGAACAGCACGCACGATAGGACAACATAGGGCGTGGCATGCCCCCATGGCCATTGGGCATTAAACACAGTCGGATGACGTCGGGCGTTGCATGCCATTATAGCCCTTGGGCAGCACACAAGTTGGGATGATTTTAAGCATGGCATGTCATCATGGCCCTTGGACATCATATACGGTCGGACGACGTCGAGAATGTCATGCCATCATATCCATTAGGCAGCATGCGCGGTAGGATGGCATACGGCGTGGCATGCCATCATCCCCTTGGGTAGCGCACACGGTCGAACAACGTCCCGGGTGGCATCCCATCATCGCTCTTGGAATGAATACATGATCGGACAATGTTGTGTGTGGCATGTTATCATCGCCCTTGAACAGCACGCACGATAGGACAACATAGGGCGTGGCATGCCCCCATGGCCATTGGGCATTAAACACAGTCGGATGACGTCGGGCGTTGCATGCCATTATAGCCCTTGGGCAGCACACAAGTTGGGATGATTTTAAGCATGGCATGTCATCATGGCCCTTGGACATCATATACGGTCGGACGACGTCGAGAATGTCATGCCATCATATCCATTAGGCAGCATGCGCGGTAGGATGGCATACGGCGTGGCATGCCATCATCCCCTTGGGTAGCGCACACGGTCGAACAACGTCCCGGGTGGCATCCCATCATCGCTCTTGGAATGAATACACGATCGGACAATGTTGTGTGTGGCATGTTATCATCGCCCTTGAACAGCACACACGATAGGACAACATAGGGCGTGGCATGCCCCCATGGCCATTGGGCATTAAACACAGTCGGATGACGTCGGGCGTTGCATGCCATTATAGCCCTTGGGCAGCACACAAGTTGGGATGATTTTAAGCATGGCATGTCATCATGGCCCTTGGACATCATATACGGTCGGACGACGTCGAGAATGTCATGCCATCATATCCATTAGGCAGCATGCGCGGTAGGATGGCATACGGCGTGGCATGCCATCATCTCCATTGGGTAGTACCCGGGGTCGGACGACATTAGGTGTTACATCCCATCTTCGCCCTTGGACAGCACACACAGTGGGACGACAACGGGCATGGCATGCCATCATCGCCCTTGGACAGCATACACATGATCGGACGATGTCGAGAGTGTCATGCCATCATCGCTCTTGGACAGCATACACGGTAGGATGACGTCAAGACTGGCATGTTATTATCGCCCTTGGACTGCACACACGATTGGACTACGTCGGGCGTGACAATGCTATAATTGCCCTTGAGCAGCACATACGGTCGGACGACGTCGAGCATTAAATGCTTTTATTCCCCTTGGATAGCATACACAGTCGGACTATGTCGGGTGTAACATGTTATCATCGCCCATGAAAAGCATACAAGTTCGGACAGCGTCATGCGTGGCGTGTTATTATCATCCTTGGACAGCACAAACGATCGAATCACATCGGGCGTGACATGCCTGCATGGCCCATGGGCAGTTTACACGGTCGGATGAAGTCGGGCGTGGCATGCCATCATCGCCATTGGGTAGCACACACGGTTGGACAACGACGAGTGTGGCAAGCCATCATCGCCCTTGGACAACATACATGGTTGGACTACGTCAGGCGTGGCATGCCATCATGGCCCTTGTCCAGCACACACGGTCAGACAAAGTCGAGCGTGGCACGACATCATCTCCCTTGGACAATACAAGCGATCGGACAAAGTTATACATGGCATGCTCACATGGCCATTATACAGCACACATGGTCAAATGATGTTGGGCGTGGCATTCCATCATCGCCATTAGGCAACACACGCAGTCGGACAAAGTCCGGCGTTACATGTCGTCTTCGCCCTTGGACAGTACACATAGTGGGACGATGTTGGGTGTAGCATGACATCATTGCCCATTGAAAGAATACACGGTCGGACTACGTCGGACTCGGCATGCCATCATGGCACTTGGCTAGCACACACAGTCGGACGATGTCGGGCATTGAAGACCATCGTCACCCTTGGACAGCATACACAGGGTCGGACAACGTCGAGAGAGGCATTCCATCATCGCCTTTTCATAGCATACACGGTCGTACTACATCGGGCGTGGCATATTTATCATCACCCTTTGACTGCACACACGGTCGGACTACATTGAACGTGGCAAAACTATCATCTCCCTTAGGAAGAACACATGGTCGGACTACGTCTGGCGTTAAAGGGCATCATTGCCCTTTTTACTTGACACATGGTCATACGAAGTCGACGTGGCATGCCATCATCACATTTGGACAACACATGGATAGACGACGTCGGGCGTGACATGCCATCATCGCCCTTGTGCATCATACACGGTAGGACGACATCGGGCATTAGATGACAACATTGACCTTGGATAGCCAACACGGTTGGACGACGTTAGGCGTTGCATGCCATCATTGCCTTTGGATAGCACACACGATCGGACTACGTTGGGCGTGGCATGTCATCATCGCCCTTGGACAGCACACACGATCAGACTACGTTGGGCGTGGCATGCCATCATCGCCCTTGTGCATCATACACGGTAGGACGACATCGGGCATTAGATGACAACATTGACCTTGGATAGCCAACACGGTTGGACGACGGTAGGCGTTGCATGCCATCATTGCCTTTGGATAGCACACACGAGCGGACTACGTTGGGCGTGGCATGCCATCATCGCCCTTGTGCATCATACACGGTAGGACGACATCGGGCATTAGATGACAACATTGACCTTGGATAGCCAACACGGTTGGACGACGGTAGGCGTTGCATGCCATCATTGCCTTTGGATAGCACACACGAGCGGACTACGTTGGGCGTGGCATGCCATCATCGCCCTTGTGCATCATACACGGTAGGACGACATCGGGCATTAGATGACAACATTGACCTTGGATAGCCAACACGGTTGGACGACGGTAGGCGTTGCATGCCATCATTGCCTTTGGATAGCACACACGAGCGGACTACGTTGGGCGTGGCATGCCATCATCGCCCTTGTGCATCATACACGGTAGGACGACATCGGGCATTAGATGACAACATTGACCTTGGATAGCCAACACGGTTGGACGACGGTAGGCGTTGCATGCCATCATTGCCTTTGGATAGCACACACGAGCGGACTACGTTGGGCGTGGCATGCCATCATCGCCCTTGTGCATCATACACGGTAGGACGACATCGGGCATTAGATGACAACATTGACCTTGGATAGCCAACACGGTTGGACGACGGTAGGCGTTGCATGCCATCATTGCCTTTGGATAGCACACACGAGCGGACTACGTTGGGCGTGGCATGCCATCATCGCCCTTGTGCATCATACACGGTAGGACGACATCGGGCATTAGATGACAACATTGACCTTGGATAGCCAACACGGTTGGACGACGGTAGGCGTTGCATGCCATCATTGCCTTTGGATAGCACACACGAGCGGACTACGTTGGGCGTGGCATGCCATCATCGCCCTTGTGCATCATACACGGTAGGACGACATCGGGCATTAGATGACAACATTGACCTTGGATAGCCAACACGGTTGGACGACGGTAGGCGTTGCATGCCATCATTGCCTTTGGATAGCACACACGAGCGGACTACGTTGGGCGTGGCATGCCATCATCGCCCTTGTGCATCATACACGGTAGGACGACATCGGGCATTAGATGACAACATTGACCTTGGATAGCCAACACGGTTGGACGACGGTAGGCGTTGCATGCCATCATTGCCTTTGGATAGCACACACGAGCGGACTACGTTGGGCGTGGCATGCCATCATCGCCCTTGTGCATCATACACGGTAGGACGACATCGGGCATTAGATGACAACATTGACCTTGGATAGCCAACACGGTTGGACGACGGTAGGCGTTGCATGCCATCATTGCCTTTGGATAGCACACACGAGCGGACTACGTTGGGCGTGGCATGCCATCATCGCCCTTGTGCATCATACACGGTAGGACGACATCGGGCATTAGATGACAACATTGACCTTGGATAGCCAACACGGTTGGACGACGGTAGGCGTTGCATGCCATCATTGCCTTTGGATAGCACACACGAGCGGACTACGTTGGGCGTGGCATGCCATCATCGCCCTTGTGCATCATACACGGTAGGACGACATCGGGCATTAGATGACAACATTGACCTTGGATAGCCAACACGGTTGGACGACGGTAGGCGTTGCATGCCATCATTGCCTTTGGATAGCACACACGAGCGGACTACGTTGGGCGTGGCATGCCATCATCGCCCTTGTGCATCATACACGGTAGGACGACATCGGGCATTAGATGACAACATTGACCTTGGATAGCCAACACGGTTGGACGACGGTAGGCGTTGCATGCCATCATTGCCTTTGGATAGCACACACGAGCGGACTACGTTGGGCGTGGCATGTCATCATCGCCCTTGGACAGCACACACGATCAGACTACGTTGGGCGTGGCATGCCATCATCGCCCTTGTGCAACACATACGGTTGGACAAAGTCGGGCATGGCATCCCATCATCGCCCTTTGAAAGCATACACGGTCGGCCAACGTCGGGCGTGGCATCTTATCATCGCCCCTGAATAGCACACACGATTGAACCACGTAGGGCATTGCATGCCCGCATGGTCCTTGGGCAGCAAACACGGTTGGATGACGTTGGGCGTGGCATGCCATTATCGACTTTGTGAAGCACACACATTCAGACGACATCAGGCGTGACATACAATCATCGCCCTTGGGCAGCACACACGGTAGAACGATTTCGGGCGTGGAATGCCATCATATCCCTTGGAAAGCATACACGGTCAGACGACGTAAGGTGTGGAATGCTATTATCGCCCTTGGGCAGCACACATGTTCGGACGACATCAGAAGTGACATGCCATAATTGCCCTTGGGCAGCACATACGGTCGGACGATGTCGTGCGTGGCATGCCATCATCTCCCTTGGATAGTACACACGGTCGTACGACCTTGGGCGTGGCACGACATCATCACTCTTCGACAGCATACACAGTCGAATGACGTCAGGCGTGGCATGCCATCATCGCCTTTAGGCAGCACACATGGTCGAATGGTGTCGGGCATTGCATGTCATCATCGCCATTGGATAGCACACGCAGTCGGACGACTTCAGGCGTGACATGCCATATTCGCCCTTGCACAGGACCGGTGGGACGATGTCGGGCATGGAATGCCATCATCGCTCTTGGACAGCATACACATGGTCGGACGATGTCGGGTGTGGCCTGCCATCATTGCCCTTTGACAGCATGCACGGTAGGACGAGGTCTATCATGCCATGTTATTATCTCCCTTGGACAACACACACGGTGGTGCGACATCGGGCGTGGATACCCATCCTCACCCTTGGACAACATACACATGGTCGGACAACATCGGGTGTGGCATCCATCATCGTCCTAGGAAAACATACACGGTCGGACGACATCGGGCGTGGCATGTTATCATCGCCCTTGGACTGCACACATAGTCGGACGATGTTGGGCGTCGCAATGCTATCATCGCCCTTGGGCAGAACATACGGACGGACGACATTGGGCAGATAAATTCAATCATTGCCCTTTTGACAACACGCATGGTCGAACGAAGTCGACGTGGCATGCCATCATCGCCTTTGGACTGCTCACACGGACGGACGACGTCGGGCCTGGCATGCCATCATCGCCCTTGTTACCACACACGATCGGACGACGTCAGGCGTGGCATGTTATCATCGCCCTTTGACAACATACATGGTCGGAATAAGTCAAGTGTGGCATGTTATCATCATTCTCGGAAAGCATGCACGATCAGGCGACGTTGGGAGTGGCATGTTATCATCTCCCTTGGACAGCACACGCGATCGGATGACGTCGGGCATGGCCCTTGGGCAGTACACACGGTCAGATGACGTTGGGTGTGGAAAGCAATCATTGCCATTGGGAAGCACAAGTGGACGGATGACGTTGTGCATGACATGTCATCTTCTCCCTTGTACAAGACATACGGTGGGACAACATCGGGTGTGGAATGTCATCATCTCCCTTGGACAACATACACGATCAGACGTAGTCAGGTGTGGCATATTATCATCGCCCTTATACAATATACATGGTCGAAATACGTCGGGTGTGGCATGTTATCATCGCCCGTGGAAAGCATACACGATCAGGTGACGCTGGGTGTGGCATCTTATCATCTCCCTTGGACAGCACACGCGATCGGATGACGTCGGGCATGGCATGCTTGCATAGCCCTTGTATAGCACACACGATCAGACAACATCGAGCGAGCCATGCCATCATCGCCCTTTCACACCACACACGATGAGACTACGTCGTTCAAGGCATGCCATCATTTCCCTTGGGCAGCACACATGGTCGGACAACATCGGGCGTGGCATCCCGTCATTTCCCTTGGAATGCATACACGATCGGACGACGTAGGGCGTGGAATGTTATTATCGATCTTGAATAGCACACACGAATGGACCACGTTGGGCGTGGCATACCACATGGCCCTTGGGCATTACACACAGTCAAATGATGTCGGGCATGGAATGCCATTATCTACCTTGGGCAACACACATTTGAACAACATCGGGCATGACATACCAACATCACCCTTGGATAGCACACACAGTCGGTCGATGTAGGGCGTGGCATCCAATCACCGCCCTTGGAAAGCATACACGGTCGGACGACGTTGGGCGTGGCATGCCATCATCGCCCTTGGAAAGAATACACGGTAAGATGATTTCGGGCGTGGCATGTCATCATCGCCATTAGGCAATGGACGTGGAAGGACGACGTCGGCCGTTACATGCCTCATCTCCATTGGGCAGCACTCGTGGTTGGACTACGTCAGGCGTGACATGCCTTCATCTCCCCTGGACATGATACACAGGTTCAGACGATGTCGGGCGTGGCATGCCATCATCTCCCCTGGAAAGCATACACGGTAGGACGAAGTCAAGCGTAACATCTTACCATTGCCCTTGGACAACACACACGGTCGGACGACATTGGACGTGACACGCCATTGTCGCCTTTGGTTAGCAAACACATGGTTCGACAACGTCGGGCGTGGCATCCCTCATTGTCCTTGGTCAACATACATAATCGGACGAAGTCGGGCATGGCATGTTATCATCGCCCTTAGACTCAACACACAGTCGAACGATGTTGGGCGTGGGAATGCTATCATCGCCCTTCAGTAGCACATACGGTCGGACGACATTGGGCGCTAAATTCCATCATTGCACTTTGGACAGCACACATGGTGGAACGAAGTCGACGTGGCATGCCACGTTCGCCTTTGGACAGCTCACACGGACGACGTCGGGCTTGGCATGATATTATCGACCTTGGAAAGCATACACGATAGGACGAAGTCTGGCATGACATGCTATCATCGCCTTTGGACAACACACACAATCGGATAATGTTGGGCATGACATGCCTGCATGGACCTTTGGCAGCGCAAACGGTCGGATAACGTCGGGCGTGGAATGCCATCATCGCCATCTGTCAGCAAAGGTGGTCGAATAACGTCGGGCGTGACATGCCATCTTTGCCCTTAGACAACATACACGCTGGGCCAACGTCGGACGTGGCACGCCATCATCTCTCTAGGAAAGAATACACAGTAAGACTATGTCAAGACTAGCATTCCGTCATAGCCCTTGGATAGCACACATGGTCGGATGACGTCAGGCTTGGAACGCCATCATCGCCGTTGGACAGCATACACAGGGTCGGACAACGTCAGGCGTGGCATGCCAACATCGCCCTTGGACAACTTACACGATCAGACGACATCTGGCGTGGCATATTATCATCGCACTTTGACCGCACACACGGTCGGACAACGTTGTGTTGGCAATGCTATCATCGTCCTTGGACAACACACATGGTCAGACGACGTCAGCCGTTAAATTCCATCATTGCCCTTTGAACAACACACATGGTCGAATGACGTCAAAGTGGCATTCCATTATCTCTTTTGGACTGCACATAGGGACGGATGACGTCGGGAGTGGCATTACATCATCACACTTGTGCAGCACAAATGATCGAACGACGTTGGCCGTGGTTATAACATCATCTCCCTTGGAATGCACATACGATTAGAGGATAATAGGCGTGACATGTTATCATCCCCCTTGGACAGCACAGAGGATCGAACGACCTTGGGCGTGGTTTGCCCGCATGGCCCTTGGACAACACGCACAATCGGATGAAGTCGAGAGTTAAATGCCATCATCGTCATTGTGCAGCACACGCGGTCGGAAGACATCGAGCATGACATGACATCTTTACACTTAGACTGCACACATAATAGGATAACGTCGGGTGTGGCATGCCATCATCGCCCTTGGATAGAAAAAACAGTTGGACTACATCTGGCCTGGCCTGCCATCATGGAACTACGCCTGCACACACGGTCGGAGGACATTGGTCGTTGCAGGCCATCATTGCCCATGGATAGCATACACAGGGTCAGATAGCATCGCGCGTGGCATGCCATCATCCTCCTTGGAAAGCATACATGGTCGCAAAACGTCGAGCGTAGCATGGTATCATTGCGCTTGGACTCCACACACGGTTGGATGACGTTGGGCGCGGCAATGCTATCATCGGCCTTGGGAATTACACATGGTCGGATGACGTCGGACATAAAATGCTATAATTGCCCATGGACAGCATACACGATCGGACTACGTCAGGTGTGGCATATTATAATTATCCTTGGAAAGCATACAAGATCAGACGACGTCGGGTGTCGTATGATATCATTACCCTTAGAGAGCAAACATGATAGAATTACATCGGGTGTGGCATGCCCTCATGGCCCTTGGTTATCACACACGGTCGAATAATGTCGGGCGTGGAATGCCATCATCACCCTTGGTCAGCATACACGGTCGGATGACATCGGGCGTGGAATGCCATCATTACCATTATGCAACACAAGCGGTCGAATGACGTCGTGCTTGGCATACCATCATAGCCATTGGGAAGCACACGCGGTCCAACAGGCGTGACATGCAGTCTTCACACTTAGACTACACATATAGTGGGACGAAGTCGGGCGTGGAATGCCATCATCGCCCCTAGACAACATACATGGTAGGACGACGTCGAGCATGGCATGTTATCATTGACCTTGGACAGCACACACGATCGTACTACATTGGGTGTGGCAATGTTATTCTCACCCTTGGCCAGCACACACGATCGGACGACGTCGGGTGTTAAATGTTATCATTTACCATGGACAACATACACGGTTGGACTACGTCGGGTGTGACATTTTATCATCGCCCTTCGAAACCAATCATAATAAAAAATTGTCGGGCGTGGGATGTTATAATCGCCCTTAGATATCACAAATAATCATATGAAGTTGAACGTGAAATGCCCGCATGGCCCTTGGGCAGCACACACGGTAGGATGACGTCGGGCGTGGCATGCCATCTTCGCCATTGGGTAGCACAGGTGGTCGGACGACGTCGGGCATGAGATGCCATCTTCTCCCTTGGACAGCACAAATGGTGGGATGACGTCGGTCGGAGCACGCCATTATCGCCCTTGGACAGCATAAACGATCGGACTACGTCAGGCGTGGAATGCCATTATGGACCTTGGCCTGCACACACGGTCGGTCAACATCGGGCGTGGCGGACCATCATCGCCTTTGGACAACATACACAGGGTCAGATGACGTCAGGCGTGGTATGCTATCATCTCCCTGGGACATCATACTCGATTGGACGAAGTCGGGCATGGCATCCTATCATCGCCCTTGGAAAGCATACACAATCGGACGACATCGGGCGTGGCATTTTGGCATCGCCCTTGAACAGCGCACACGATTGAACAACATAGGGCTTTGCATGCCCGCATGGACCTTGGGCAGCACACACGGTGTTGATGACATTGGGCGTGGAATGCCATTATCACCCTTGTGCATCACATACATTCGGACGACGTCGGGCATGACATGCAATAATCGCCCTTGGAAAGCACACACGGTCGGACGATGTCGTGCATGACATGCCATCATCACCCTTCGAAAGCATACACAATCGGACGACATCGGGCATGGCATGCTATCATCGCCCCTGAACAGCACACACGATTGGACCACGTAGGGCGTTGCATGCCCTCATGGCCCTTGGGCAGCACACACGGTTGGATGACGTCGGGCGTGGCATGCCATCATCGCGCATGGACAGCATACGCAGTCGGACTATGTCAGGCATGAGATGCAATCATGTTCCTTGGCCAGCTCACATGATTGTACGACATCGAGCGTGGCACCATCAATGCCCTTGGACAGCATACACACGGTCAAACACTATCGAGTGTGGCATCCATCATTTCCATAAGACAACATACACGATCGGGCGACATCGGGCGTGGGATGCCATCATCGCCTTTGGACTGCACACACGGACGGACGACGTCGGGAGTGGCATGCCATTATCTCCCTTGTGCAGCAGACACGATCGAACGACATCGGGCATTAGATGCCATCATTGCCCTTGGACAACACACGCCATTGGACGACCTTAGGCGTGGCATGCCAGCATGGTCCTTGAGTAACACACACGATCGGACAACATCGAGCGTGGCATGCCATCATCGCCCTTACACAGCACACATGATCAGACTACTTCGTGCAATGCATGCCATCCTCGCCCTTGGGCAGCCCACTCGGTCCGACAACATCGGGCATGGCATCCCGTCATTGCCTTTGGAATGCATACACGATTGGACGACGTCGGGCGTGGCATGTTATTATCGATCTTGAAATGCACACACGATTGGACCACGTTGGGCGTGGCATATCGCATGGCCCTTGGTTATTAAACACGGTCAGATGATGTCGGGCGTAGAATACCATTATCTACCTTCGGCGGCACACATTTGGACATTGTCGGGCATGCCATGCAATCATCACCCTTGGATAGCACACACAGACTGTCGATGTCAGCCGTGGCATCCAATCACCGCCCTTGGAAAGCATGCACAGTCGGACAACGTTGGGAGTGGCATGCCATCATCGCCATTGGGAAGAATACAAGGTAAGCTGACGTCAGGTGTGGCATGCCATCATCGCCATTAGGCAGCACACGCGGTAGGACGACGTCAGCCGTTGCATGCCTCATCTCCATTGGGAAGCACTGATGGTCGGACGATGTCAGGTGTGACATGCCATCATCTCCCTTGGACAACACACCAGTGGGACAACGTCGGGCATTGCATGCCAGCATCGCCCTTGGACATCATACACAGGGTCAAACGATGTCGAGCGTGGCATGCTATCATCTCCTTTGAACCGCATATATGGTAGGACGAAGTCGAGCATGGCATGTTACATTTGACCTTAGATAACACACACAGTCGTACGACGTTGGGCGTGACACACCATTGTCTCCTTTGGATAGCATACACATGGTTGTACAACGTCGGGCGTGGCATCCCTCATTGTCCTTGGTCATTATACATAGTCGGACGAAGTCGGGCGTGGCATGTTATCATCGCCCTTGGAATGCACACACGATCGAACGATGCTTTGCGTGAGAATGCTATCATCACCCTTCGGCAGCACATACGGTCGGACGACATTGGGCGTTAAATTCCATCATTACACTTTGGACAACACACATGGTCGAACTAAGTTGATGTGGCATGCCATCTTCGCCTTTGGACTGCTCACATGGACGGATGACGTCGGGCTAGTCATGTTATTATCGACCTTGGAAAGCATACACGATAGGACGAAGTCTGGCGAGGCATGTTATCATCGCCTCCGACATTACATGTCTGCATGTCCATTTGGCAGCACACACGGTCGGATAACGTCGGGCGTGGAATAGCATCATCACCATTGGGCAGCACACGTGGTCGGATGATGTCGAGCGTGACATGCCATCTTCGCCCTTGGACAACACACACGCTGGGCCAATTGGGTGTGGCACGCCATCATCGCTCTAGGAAAGAATAAAAGGGTGGACTATGTAAGGAGTGGCATGCCGTCATGGACCTTTGTTAGCACACATGATTAGATGACGTCTTGCGTGGCACACCATCATCTCCTTTGGACAGCATACACAGGGTCGGACAACGTCGGGGGTGGCATGCCAACATCGCCCTTGGACAACATCCACAATCAGACGACGTCCGGCGTGGCATATTATCATCGCCCTTTGACTGCACACACGGTCTGACAACGTTGTGCATGGCAATGATATCATCGCCCTTGGACAACACACATGGTCGGACAACGTGAGGTGTTAAATTCCATCATTTCCCTATGGACAACACACATGGTCGAATGACGTCAATGTGGCATGCAATCATCGCCTTTGGACGGCACATACGGACGGATGACGTCGGGAGTGGCATGCCATCATCGCACTTGTGCAGCACACACGATCGTATGACGTGGGTCGTGGTTATATCATTATCGCCCTTTGAATGCACACATGATCGGAGGATACTAAGCGTGACATGTTATCATCGCCCTTGGATAGCACACACGATCGGACGACCTTAGGCGTGGTTTGCCCGAATGGCACTTAGACAACACGCACAGTCGAATGAAGTCGGGAGTGAAATTCCATCATCGTCATTGGGCAGCACACGCGGTTGGAAGACATCGAGCGTGAAATGCCATCTTTTCACTTAGACTGCACACATGGTAGGATTATGTCGGGTGTGGCATGCCATCATCGTCCTTGAATACAAAACACAGTCGGACTACATCTAGCCTGGCATGCCATCATGGCACTGCGCCTGAACACACGGTCGGACGGCATTGGGCGTGGAAGGCCATCATTGCCCATGGATAGCATACACAAGATAGGTAGGATGACGTAGGGCGTGCCATGCCATCATCGCCATTGGGCAGCACAGGCGGTTGGACTACACCGGGCATGAGATGCCATCTTCTCCCTTGGACACCAGAAATGGTGGGACGACGTTGGGTGGAGCATGCCATCATCTCCATTGGACAGCATAAATGATAGGACTACGTCTGGCGTGGCATGCCATCATGGCCCTTGGCCAGCACACACGGTCGGACAATGTCAGGCGTGGCGCGCCATCATCGCCCTTCGATAGCATACACACAGTTGTATTACGTCTGGCATCACATCCACATCACCCTAGGACAACATACACGATCGGACGACGTTGGGCGGGGCATGTTATCATCGCCCTTGGAGTGCACACATGGTTGGATGACGTTGGGCGTGGCAATGCTATCATCTCCCTTGGGCAGCACACACGGTCGGACAACGTCGACGTGGCATTCCATCATCACCCTTGTGCAGCTCACACTGTCAGACGACGTCGGGTTATTTGATGACATCATTACCCTTGGATAGCACACACGGTCGGACGACGTTATGTGTGACATGCCAACATAGTCCTTTGGCTGCACACACGGACGGACAATGACGAGCGTGGCATGCTATTATCGCCCTTGGATAGCACACACGATCAGACTAAGTCAGGTGTGGCATGCCATCATAGCCCTTGGGCAGCACACACGGTCGGACAACGTCGGGTGTGGAATCCCATCATCGCCCTTGGAAAGCATACACGATCGGACAATGTCGTGCATGTCATGTTATCATCGCCTTGGAACAACACACAGTACTGAACAATGTAGGGCGTGGCATTCCCCCATGGCCCTTGGGAATTACACACGAAGACGTCGGTCGTCGCATGACATTATTGCCCTTGTGCAGCACACACGTTCGAAGGATGTCGGGTGTGACATATCATTATCAACCTTGGGATGCACACAGGGTCGGACGAATTTCGGCATGGCATGCCATCATCCCCCTTTGACAACATACACGGTCAGGCGACGTTGAGCGTGGCATGCCATCGTCGCCATTAAGCCGCACACACAATCAGACGGCGTCGGGTGTGCCATGCTATCATCGCCATTAGGTAGAACACAGGGTCGGACCATGCCATCTTCGCGCTTGGACAGCACACATGATCGGATGACCTCGAGCGTGGCATGCCCGGTTGGACCTTGGGCAGCACACACGGTTAGATGAAGTCGGCCGTTGCAATACCATCATCCCCATTAGGAAGCAGACGCGGTCAGATGACATCGGGCTTGATATGCCATCTTCTCCCTTAGACAACACAGATGGTGGGACAACATCGCGAGTGGTATGTCATCATCGCCATTGGAAATAATACACAGCTAGACTACGTTGGTTGTGGCATGCCATCATGGTACTTGGCTAGCACACAAGGTCGGACAACATGGGGCGTGGCGGACCATCATCGCCCTTGGACAAAATACACATGGTCGGACGACGTCGGCCGTGGTATGCCATCATTGCACTTGGACATCATACACAGTAGGACGACGTCGAGCATGGCATGTTACCATTGCCCTTGGACAACACACACGGTCAGACGACGTTGGGCGTGGCACGCCATTGCCGCTTTTGGATAGCATACACATGGTTGGACTACATCGGGCGTGGCATCAATCATTGTCCTTGGTCAACATACACAGCCGGACGAAGTCGGGTGTGGCATGTTATCATTGCCCTTGGACTGCACATACGGTCGAACGATTTTGGGCGTGGGAATACTATCATCTCCCTTTCGCAGCACATACGGTCAGACGACATTGGGAGTTAAATTCCATCATTGCACTTTGGACAGCACACATGGTCGAACGAAGTCGACATGGCATGCCATCATCGCCTTTGGTCTGCTCATAGAGACGGATGACGTCGGGCTTGGCATGTTATCATCGTTCTTTGGATAACCCACACAATTGGATGACGTTGGGAATGACATGCCTGCATGGCCCTTCGGCAGCAGACATGGTCAGATAAAGTCGATCGTGGAATGCCATCATCGCCATTGGTCAGCACATGTGGTCGAACGACGTCGGGCGTCACATGCCATCTTCCTCCTTGGACAACACACACCATGGGACAACGTCGGGCGTCGCACGCCATCATTGCTCTTGGGAAGAATACACAGTCGGACTATGCCAAGCGTGGCATGCCGTCATTGACCTTGGCCAGCACACACGGTCGGATGACGTCGGGCATGGCACGCTATCATCGCCCTTGAACAGCATACACAGGGTCGAGNACGCTATCATCTCCCTTGAACAGCATACACAGGGTCGAGCAACATCGGGCGTGGCATGACAACATCGCCCTTGGACAACATACACGATCAAACGACGTCCGGCGTGGCATATTACATCGCCATTTGACTTCACACATGGTTGGACAACGTTGTTCATGGCAATGCTATAATCTCCCTTGGGCAACACAAATGGTTGGAAGACGTCAGTCGTTAAATTCCATCATTGCCCTTCCGACAACACACATGGTCGAATGAGGTCAAAGTGGCATGCCATCATCGCCTTTGGACTGCACATACGGACGGATGACGTCGGGAGTGGCATGCCATCATCGCGCTTGTGCCGCACACACAATTGAACGACGTTGGTCGTGGTTATAAGATCATCGCCCTTTGAATGCACACACGATAGGAGGATATTAGGTGTGACATGTTTTCATCGCCCTTGGACAACACACACGATCGGACGACCTTGGGCGGGGTTTTCCCGCATGTCCCTTGGAAAGCACGCACGGTCGGATGAAGTTGGGAATGGAATGCAATCATCGTTATTGGGCATCACACCGGTCGGAAGACATCGAGCATAACATGCCATCTTTTCTCTTGGACTGCAGACAAGGTAGGATGATGTCGGGTGTGGCATGCCATCATCGCCCTTGAAGAGAAAACACATTCGGACTACATCTGGCTTGCCATGCCATTATGGCACTGCGCCTGCACACACAGTCGGACGACATTGAGCGTGGTAGACCAACATCGCCCATAGACAGCATACACAGCGTCAAACAGCGTCGGGGGTGGCATGCCATCATCTCCATTGGACAGCATACATGGTCGCAAGACGTCGAGCGTAGCATGGTATCATTTCCCTTGGACTGCACACACGGCCGGACGACGTTGGGCGTGGCAATGCTATCATCGGCCTTGGGCAGTACACATGGTCGGATGATGTCGGGCGTTAAATGCCATCATTGCCTTTGGACAGCATACACTATCGGACTACGTCAGGTGTGGCATATTATTATCATCCTTGGAAAACATACAAGATAAGACGACGTCGGGTGTCATATGTTATCATAGCCCTCAGAGAACACGCACAATCAAATGACATCGGGTGTGGTATACTCGCATGGACCCTGGTTATGCCACACGGTCGAATGATGTCGGGGGTGGAATGCCATCACCGCCCTTGGAAAGCATACACGGTGGAACGACATTGGGCGTGGCATGCCATCATAAACCTTGGACAACATACACGGTCGTATGACGTCGTGCGTGAGATGCCATCATCGCCATTAGGCAACACAAGCGGTCGAATGACGTCGTGAGTGGCATGCCATCATCGCCATTAGGAAGCACACGCGGTCGAACAACGTCAGGCGTGACATGCCACTTCGCCCTTAGACAGCACATATAGTGGGACGACGTCGGGCGTGGCATGCCATCATTGCCCTTAGACACCATACATGGTAGGACGAAGTCGAGTATGGCATGTTATCATTGCCCTTGGACAGCACACACGATCGTACCACATCGGGTGTGGCAATGCTATAATCGCCCTTGGCCAGCACACACGAACGGACGACGTCGGGTGTTAAATGCAATCATTGCCCGTGGACAACATATACGGTTGGACTACGTCGGGTCTGACATGTTATCATCGCCCTTCGAAATCAATCACAATCAGAAAATGTCGGGCATGGGATGTTATCATCGCCCTTAGACAGCACACATGATCAGATCAAGTCAAACGTGAAATGCCCACATGGACCTTGTGCAGCACACATGGTAGTATGACGTCGGGAGTGGCATGCCATCATCGCCACTGGGCAGCATAAGCGGTCGGACGACGTCGGGCATGAGATGCCATCTTCTCCCTTGGACAACACAAATGGCGGAATGACGTCGGGCGTAGCACGCCATCATCGCCCTTGGACACCAGAAACGATTGGACTGCGTCAAGCGTGGCATGCCATCGTGGCACTTGGCCAGCATACACGGTCAGAAAATGTCTGGCATGGCACGCCATCATCGTGCTTTGACAGCATACACACGGTCGGATAACGTCGGGCATGACATCAAACTTCACCCTTGGACAACATACACGATAGGACGACGTTGGGCGGGGCATGTTATCATCGCCCTTGGAGTGCACACACGGTTGGATGACGTTGGGTGTGGGAATGCTATCATCGCCCTTAGGCAGTACACACGGTGGGACAACATCGATGTGGCATGTCATCATCACCCTCGTGCAGCAAACACGATCGGACGACGTCGGGTATTTGATACCATCATTGCCCTTGGATAGCACACACGGTCAGACTAGGTTAAGCATGACATGCCAACATGGTCCTATGGCTGCACACACAGTCGGACGACAACGAGCGTGGCATGCCATTATCGCCCTTGGATAGAACACACGATAAGACTACCTCGGGTGTGGCATGCCATTATAGCCCTTGGGCAGCACACACGGTCGGACAACGTTGTACGTGGCATCCCATCATTGCCCTTGGAAAGCATACACATCGGACATTGTCATGTGTGGCATGTTATCATCGCCTTTGAACAACAAACAGGACAGGACAATGTAGGGCGTGGCATTCCCGCATGGCCCTTGGGCATTACACACGAAGACGTCATGCGTGGCATGCCATTATCGCCCTTTGGCAGCACACAGGGTCGAACGAATTTGGGCGTGGCATGCCATCATCGCCTTTAGACAGCATACACAGTCGGACTATGTCAGGCGTGGGATGCCATCATGGTCCTTGGCCAGCACACACGATTGTAAGACGTCGAGCGTGGCACGAAATCATAGCCCTTGGAAAGCATACACACGGTCGAACAACATCGAGTGTGGCATCCAACATTGCCTCTAGGACTACATACACGATCGGGCGACATCAGGCGTGGCATGTTATCATCACCCTTAAACTGAACACACTGTTTGACGTCATTGGGCGTGGAAATGCTATCATCGCCCCTAGGCAGCATACACAGTCAGATGACATCGGGCGTTAAATTTCATCATTGCCCTTTGGACAGCATACAAGGTCAGATGATGTCGACGTGCCATCCAATCATCGCTTTTGGACTGCATACACGGATCGAACGACATCGGGCATTAGATGCCATCATTGCCCTTGCGCAGCACACACGATTGAACGACATCGGGCATTAGATGCCATCATTGCCCTTGGACAGAACACGGGATTGGACGACATTAGGCGTGGCATGCCATCATGGACCTTAGGTAGCACACACGATCGGACAACATTGAGCGTGGCATGCCATCATCACCCTTAAGCAGACACACGATCAGACTACGTCGTGCAAGGCATGTCATCATCGCCCTTGGGTAGAACACACGGTCGGACAACATCGGGCGTTGCATCCCGTCATGGCCCTTGGCCAGCACACACGGTCGGATGATGTCGGGCATGGAACGCTATCATCGCCCTTGAACAACATACACAAGGTCGAAAAACGTCGGGCGTGGCATCACAACATCACCCTTGGACAACATAGACGATCGAACGACGTCCGACGTGGCATATTACATCGCCTTTTGACTGCACACACGGTCGGACAACGTTGTTCATGGCAATGCTATCATCGCCCTTGGGAAACACACATGGTCGGACGACGTCAGGCGTTAAATTCAATCGTTGCCCTCTAGACAAAACACATGGTCGAATGACGTCAAATTGGCATGCCATCATCGACTTTGGACTGCACATACGGACGGATGACGTCGGGAGTGGCATGCCATTATCATACTTGTGAAGAACACACAATCGAACGACGTTGGTCGTGGTTATAGCATCATCGCCCTTGGAATGCACACACGATAGGAGGATATTAGGCATGACAAGTTATCATCACTCTTGGACAGCAAACACTATCGGACGACCTTGGGCGTGCTTTGCCCGCATCGACCTTGGGCAGCACGCACGATCGGATGAAGTCGGGAGTGGAATGCCATCACCGCCCTTGGAAAGCATACACGATCGAACGACGTTGGGTGTGGCATGCAATCATCACCCTTCGACAGCATACACGGTCGGATGACATCGGGCGTGGCATGCCATCATTGCCATTACACAACACAAGCGGTCGAATGACGTCGTGGTTGACATGCCATCATTGCCATTTGAAAGCACACGCGGACGAACGACGTCAGGCATGACATGCAGTGTTCGCCCTTAGACAACACATATAGTGGGACGACGTCGAGCGTGGAATGCCATCATCGCCCATAGACATCATACATGGTAGGACGACGTCGAGCATGGCATGTTATTATTGCCCTTGGATAGCACACACGATCGTACTACATCGGGTGTGGCAATGCTATAATCGCCCTTGGCTAGCACACACGATCGGACGACGTCGGGTGTTAAATGTTATCATTGCCCATGGACAACATACACGGTTGGACTACGTCGGGTGTGATATGTTATCATCGCCCTTCGAAACCAATCACAATCAGAAAATGTCAGGCGTGGGATGTTATCATCGCCCTTAGACAACACACATGATCAAATGAATGCGAACGTGAAATGCCCACATGGCCTTTGGGTAGCACACACGGTAGGATGACGTCGGGCGTGGCATGCCATCATCACCATTGGGCAGCACAGGTGGTTGGATGACGTCGAGCATGAGATGCCATCTTCTCCCTTGGACAACACAAATGGTGGGACGACATCGGGCGGAGCATGCCATCATCGCCCTTGGACAGCATAAACGATCGGACTACGTCAGGCGGGGCATGCCAAAATGGCCCTTGGCCAGCACACACGGTCGTAAAACGTCGGGCGTGGCACACCATCATCGCCCTTCGACAGCATACAAACGATTGTATAACGTCTGGCATGACATCCAACATCGCCCTTGGACACCATACACGATCGGACGACGTTGGACGTGGCATGTTATCATCGCCCTTGGACTGCACACACGGACGGATGACATTGGGCGTGGAAATGCTATCATCGCCCTTGGGCATCACACACGGTCGGACAAGGTCGACGTGGCATGCGATCATCATCAACTTTGTGCAGCACACGCGGTCGAACGACGTCGGGTATTTGATGACATCATTCCCCTTGGATAGCACACACGGTCGAACGACATTAGGCATGACATGCAAACATGATCCTTTGGCTTCACACACGGTTGGACGACGATAACCGTGGCATGACATTCTCGCCCTTGGATAGCACACACGATCAGACTACGTCGGGTGTTGCATCCCATCATCGCCCTTGGAAAGCATACACGATCGGACAATGTCGTGCATGGCATGTTATCATTGCCTTTTAAAAACACACAAGATTGGACAACGTAGGTTGTGGCATTCCCGCATGGCCCTTGGGCATTACACACGAAGACGTCGGGCGTGGCATACTATATCTCCCTTATGCAGATCACACGTTCGAACAATGTCGGGCGTGACATATCATTATCGCCCTTGGGAAGCACCCAGGGTAGGACGAATTTGGGCGTGGAATGCCATCATCTCCCTTTGACAACATACATGGTCTGACGACGTCGAGCGTGGCATGCCATCATCGCCATTAGGCTGCACATGCAATCAGACGGCGTCGGGTGTGGCATGCCATCATCGCCATTAGACAGAACACAGGGTCGGACTATGCCATCTTCGTCGTTGGACAGCACACACGATCGGACGACCTCGAGTGTGGCATGCCCGGGTAGCCCTTGTGCAGCACACACGGTCAGATGAAGTCGGGCGTTGCAATACCATCATCCCCATTAGGAAATACATGCGGTCAGATGACATCGGGCTTGATATGACATCTTCTCCCTTAGACAACATAAATGGTGGGATGACATTGGGCGTGGTATGCTATCATCGCCATTGGAAAGAATACACTGCTAGACTACGTTGGCTGTGGCATGACATCATGGCCCTTGGCCAGCACACACGGTTGGACAACATCGGGCGTGGCGGACCATCGTCGCCTTTGGACAGCATACAACGTGTTGGACGAAGTCGGGCGTGGTATGCCATCATCGCCCTTGGACATCATACACGGTTGGACAAAGTCGGGCATGGCATCCCATCATCGCCCCTTAATAGCACACACGATTGAACAACGTAGGACTTTGCAAGCCCGCATGGCCCTTTGGCAGCACACATGGTTTGATGACGTTGGGCGTGGCATGACATTATCACCCTTGTACAGCACACACATTCGGACGAAGTCGGGCAGGACATGCAATCATCGCCCTAATAAAGCACACACGGTCGGACGATGTCGTGCATGACATGCCATCATCACCCTTGGAAAGCATACACGATCGGACGGCATCGAGCGTGGCATGTTACCATCGCCCCTGAACAACATACACGATTGGACCACGTAGGGCGTTGCATGCCCGCATGGCCCTTTGGCAGCACACATGGTTGGATGACGTCGGGCGAGGCATGCCATTATCGCCCTTGTGCAGCACACATGTTCAAACGACATCCAACATGACATGCAATCATCTCCCTTGGTCAGCACACACGGTTGGGCAATGTCGAGCATGGCATTCCATCATCGCTCTTGGACAGCATACACGGTCTGACGATGTCGGACGTGGCATGCCATCATCGCCATTGAGAAGCATACACGGTCGAACTACGTCAGGCGTGACATGCAGTCTTCGCCCTTAGACAACACATTTAGTGGGACGACGTCGAGCGTGGAATGCCATCATCGTCCTTAGATAGCATATATGGTAGGACGACGTCGAGCATGTCATGTTATCATTTCCCTTGGATAGCACACACGATCGTACTACATTGGGTGTGGCAATGGTGTAATCGCCCTTGGCCAGCATACACGATCGGACGACGTCAGGTGTTAAATGTTATCATTGCCCATGGACAACATACACGGTTAGACTACGTCGGGTGTGACATGTTATCATCGCCCTTCGAAACCAATCACAATCAGAAATTCTCGGGCATGGGGTGTTATCATCGCCCTTCGATATTACACATGATCGGATGAAGTTGAACGTGAAATGCCAGCATGGACCTTGGGCAGCACACACTATAGGATGACGTCGGGCGTGGCATGCCATCATCGCCATTGGGAAGCACAGGCGATCGGACGACGTCGGGCATGAGATGCCATCATCTCCCTTGGACAGCACAAATGGTGGGATGACGTCGGGCGGAGCATGCCATCATCGCCCTTGGACAGCATAAATGATCGGACTACGTCAGGCGTGGCATGCCATCATGGCCCTTGGCCAGCACACACGGTCGGACAACGTTGGGCGTGGCACTCCATCATCGCCCTTCGACAGCATACACACGATTATATCACTTCTGGCATGACATCCAACATCGCCCTTGGACAACATACATGATCGGATGACGTTGGGTGGGGCAAGTTATCATCGCCCTTGGACTGCACACACAGTCGGATGACGTTGGGCGTGGAAGTGCTATCATCGCCCTTGGGCAGCACACACGGTCGGAAACCGTCGACGTGGCATGCCATCATCACCCTTGTGCAGCACACGCGGTCGGATCACGTCGGGTATTTGATGACATCATTGCCCTTGGATAGCACACACAGTCGGACGACGTTTGGCGTGACATGCCAACATGGTCCTTTGGCTGCACACACGGTCGTACAACAACGAGCGCGGCATGCCATTATCGCCCTTGGATAGCACACACGATCAGACTATGTCGGGTGTGGCATGCCATCATCGCCCTTGAACAGCACATAGTTGAACAACATCGGGTGTGGCATCCCATCATCGCCCTTGGAAATCATACATGATCGGACAATGTCGTGCATGGCATGTTATCATCGCCTTTGAACAACACACAGTACTGAACAACTTAGGGCGTGGCATTCCCTCATGGCCCTTGGGAATTACACACGAAGACGTCGGCCAGGGCATGACATTATCGCCCTTGTGCAGCACACACGTTCAAAGGATGTCGGGCGTGACATATCATTATCGCCCTTGGGAAGCACACAGGGTCGGACGAATTTGGGCGTGGCATGCCATCATCCCCCTTTGACAACGTACACGGTTAGACGACGTTGAGCGTGGCATGCCATCGTCGCCATTAGGCCGTACACACAACCAGACGGCCTCGGGTGTGGCATGCCATCATCGCCATTAGGTAAAACACAGGGTCGGACGATGCCATCTTTGCCCTTGGAAAGCACACATGATCGGAAGACCTCGAGCGTGGCATGCCCGATTGGCCCTTGGGAAGCACACACGGTCAGATGAAGTCAGACGTTGCAATACTATCATCCCCATTTGGAAGCACACCCGGTCAGATGATATCGGGCTCGATATGCCATCTTCTCCCTTAGACAACACAGATGGTGGGACGACGTCGGGCATGGTATGCCATCATCGCCATTAGAAATAATACACATCTAGACTACGTTGGCTGTGGCATGCCATCATGGTCCTTGGCTAGCACACATGGTCGGACAACATCAGTTGTGGCGGACCATCATCGCCCTTAGACAACACACATGGTTGGACGACGTCAGTCATTAAATTCCATCACTGCCCTTTCGACAACACACATGGTCCAATGACGTCAAAGTGGCATGCATTCATAGCCTTTGGACTGCACATACGGACGGATGACGTCGGGATGGCATGCCATCATCGAACTTGTGCCACACACACCATCAAAACGACGTTGGACGTGGTTATAACATCATCGCACGATAGGAGGATATTAGGCGTGACATGTTTTCATCGCCCTTGGATAACACACACGATCAGATGACCTAGGGCGGGGTTTCCCGCATGTCCCTTGGGCAGCACGCACGGTCGGATGAAGTCGGGAGTGGAATGCAATCATCATCATTGGGCAGCACACCGGTCGGAAGACATCGAGCATAACATGCCATCTTTTCTCATGGACTGCAGACAAGGTAGGATGACTTCGGGTGTGGCATGCCATCATCGCCCTTGGAGAGAAAACACAGTTGGACTACATCTGGCTTGGCATGCCATCATGGCACTGCGCCTGCACACACAGTCGGACGACATTGCGCATGGTAGACCATCCTTTCCCATGGACATCATACACAGTGTTAAACAGCGTCGGGGGTGGCATGCCATCGTCTCCCTTGGACAGCATACATGGTCGCAAGACGTCGAGCTTAGTATGGTATCATTGCCCTTGGACTGCACACACGGTTGGACGACGTTGGGCGCGGCAATGCTATCATCGGCCTTGGGAAAGTACACATGGTCGGATGACGTTGGGCATTAAATGCCGTCATTGCCCTTGGACAACATACACCATCGAACTACGTCAGATGTGGCATATTATTATCATCCTTTGAAAGCATACAAGATTAGACTACGTCGGGTGTCGTATGTTATCATTGCCCTTAGAGAGCAAACACGATCGGATGACAACAGGCGTGGCATGCTCGCATGGCCCTTGGTTATCCCACACGGTAGAATGATGTCGTGAGTGGAATGCCATCACCGCCCTTGGAAAGCATACACGGTCGAACGACGTTGGGTGTGGCATGCGATCATCACCCTTGGACAGCATACACGGTCGGATGACATCGGGCGTGGCATGCCATCATTGGCAGTACGCAACACAAGCGGTCGAATGATGTCGTGGTTGACATGCCATCATCGCCATTGGGAAGCACACGCGGACGAACGACGTCAGGCATGACATGCAGTCTTCGCCCTTAGACAACACATATAGTAGGACGATGTCGAGCGTGGAATGCCATCATCGCCCTTAGACAGCATTCATGGTAGGACGACGTCGAGCATGGCATGTTATTATTGCCCTTGGATAGCACACACAATCGTACTACATCAGGTGTGGCAATGCTATAATCGCCCTTGGCCAGCACACACGATCGGGCGACGTCGGGTGTTAAATGTTATCATTGCCCATGGACAACATACACGGTTGGACTACGTCGGGTGTGACATGTTGTCATCACCCTTCGAAACCAATCACAATCAGAAAATGTCGGGCGTGGGATGTTATCATCGCCCTTAGACAGCACACATGATCAGATGAAGTAGAACGTGAAATGCCCACATGTCCCTTGGGCAGCACACACGATAGGATGACGTCGGGCGTGGCATGCCATCATCTCCATTGGGCAGCACAGGTTGTCGGACGACGTCGAGCATGAGATGCCATCTTCTCCCTTGGACAGCACAAATGGTGGGACGACATCGGGCGGAGCATGCCATCATCGCCCTTGGACAGCATAAACGATCGGACTACGTCAGGCGTGGCATGCTATCATGGCCCTTGGCCAGCACACACGGTCGTAAAACGTCGGGCGTGGCACACCATCATCGCCTTTCGACAGCAGACACACGATTGTAAAACGTATGGCATGACATCCAACATCGCCCTTGGACTCCATACACGATCGGAAGACGTTGGACGTGACATGTTATCATGTCCCTTGAACTGCACACACGGACGGATGACATTGGGCGTGGAAATGCCATCATCGCCCTTGGACACCATAAACGATCGGACAGTGTCAGGCGTGGCATGTCATCATGGCACTTGGCCAGCATTCACGGTTGGAAAACGTCGGGCGTGGCACGCCATCATCGCCCTTCGACAGAATACACAGGGTCGGATACCGTGGGGCATGACATCCAACTTCACCCTTGGACAACATACACGATCGGACGACGTTGGGCGGGGCATGTTATCATCTCCCTTGGAGTGCACACACGGTTGGATGACGTTGGGCGTGGCAATGCTATCATCGCCCTTAAGCAGCACACACGGTGGGACAACAACAACGTGGCATGTCATCATCACCCTCGTGCAGCAAACACGATCGGACGACGTTGGGTATTTGATACCATCATTGCCCTTGGATAGCACACACGGTAAGACGACGTTAGGCATGACATGCCAACATGGTCTTTTGGCTGTACAGACAGTCGGACGACAACGAGCGTGGCATGCCATTATCGCCCTTGGATAGAACACACGCTAAGACTACCTCGGGTGTGGCATGCCATTATAGCCCTTGGGCAGCACACACGGTCGGACCACGTTGGGCGTTGCATCCCATCATCGCCCTTGGAAAGCATACACATCCAACATTGTAATGCGTGGCATGTTATCATCGCCTTTGAACAACACACAGGACTGGACAATGTAGGGCGTGGCATTCCCTGATGGCCCTTGGGAATTACACATGAAGAAGTCATGCGTGGCATGCCATTATCACGCTTGTGCAGCACACAGGTTCGAACGATGTCGGGCATGACATATCATTATCGCCCTTTGGCAGCACGCAGGGTCGAACGAATTTGGGCGTGTCATGCCATCATCGCCCTTAGACAGCATACACAGTCGGACGATGTCAGGCGTGGGATGCCATCATGGTCCTTGGCCAGCACACACGATTGTACGACGTCGAGCGTGGCACACAATCATCGCCCTTGGAAAGCATACACACGGTCGAACAACATCGAGTGTGGCATCCAACAATGCCCTAGGACTACATACACGATCGGGCGACTTCGGGAGTGGCATGTTATCATCACCCTTAAACTGGACACACTGTTTGACGTCGTTGTGCGTGGAAATGCTATCATCGCCCTTAGGCATCATACACAGTTAGATGACATCGGGCGTTAAATTCCATCGTTTCCCTTTGGACAGCATACAGGGTCAGATGATGTCGACGTGCCATGCAATCATCGCCTTTGGACTGCATACACTGATGGACGATGTCGGGAGTGGCATGTCATCAACGCCCTTGCGCAGCACACACGATCAAACGACATCGGGCATTAGATGCCATCATTACCCTTGGACAGAACACGCGATTGGACAACGTTAGGCGTGGCATGCCAGCATGGTCCTTGGGTAGCACACACGATTGGACAACATCGAGCGTGGCATGCCATCATCACCCTTAAACAGACACACGATCAGACTACGTCGTGCAAGGCATGTCATCATCGCCCTTGGGTTGCACACACAGTCGGACAACATCGGGCGTTGCATCCCGTCATGGCCCTTGGCCAGCACACACGGTCGGATGATGTCGGGCATGGCACGCTATCATCGCCCTTGAACAATATACACAGGGTCGAACAACGTTGGGCGTGGCATCACAACATCACCCTTGGACAACATAGACGATCGAACGACGTCTGACGTTGCATATTACATCGCCCTTTGACTGCACACACGGTCGGACAATGTTGTTCATGGCAATGCTATCATCGCCCTTGGGAAACACACATGGTCGGACGACGTCAGGCGTTAAATTCCATCATTGCGCTCTGCACAACACACATGGTCGAATGACGTCAAAGTGGCATGCCATCATCTCCTTTGGACTGCACATATGGACGGATGACGTCGCGAGTGGCATCCCATTATCACACTTGTGCAGCACACACGATCGAACGACGTCGGTCGTGGTTATAACATCATCGCCCTTGGAATGCACACACGATAAGAGGATATTAGGCGTGACATGTTATCATCGCCCTTGGAAAGCACACACGATCGAAAGACCTTGGATGTGGTTTGCCCGCATCGACCTTGGGCAGCACGCACGATCGGATGAAGTCGGGAGTAGAATGCCATCATCGTCATTGGGCAACACACCGGTCGGAAAACATCGAGCAGAAAATGCCATCTTTTCACTTGGACTGCAGACAAGGTAGGTTGACGTCGGTTGTGGTATGCCATCATCTCCCTTGGATAGAAAACACTGTCGGACTACATCTAGCTTGGCATGCAATCATGGTACTGCGCCTGCACACACAGTTAGATGAAATTGGGCGTGGCTGGCCATCATTGCCCATCGGTAGCATACATAGGGTCGGATAGCATCGAGCATGGCATGCCATCATCTCCCTTGGACAGCATACATGGTCGCAAGACGTCGAGCGTAGTATGGTATCATTGCCCTTGGACTGCACACACGGTTGGACGACGTTGGGCGCGGCAATGCTATCATCGGCCTTGGGAAAGTACACATGGTCGGATGACGTTGGGCATTAAATGCCATCATTGCCCTTGGACAACATACACGATCGGACTACGTCAGATGTGGCATATTATTATCATCCTTTGAAAGCATACAAGATCAGACTACGTCGGGTGTCGTATGTCATCATTGCCCTTAGAGAGCAAACACGATCGGATGACAACAGGCGTGACATGCTCGCATGGCCCTTGGTTATCCCACACGATAGAATGATGTCGTGAGTGGAATGCCATCACCGCCCTTGGAAAGCATACACGGTCGAACGACGTTGGGTGTGGCATGCGATCATCACCCTTGGACAGCATACACGGTGGGATGACATCGGGTGTGGCATGCCATCATTGCCATTACGCAACACAAGCCGTCGAATGATGTCGTGGTTGACATGCCATCATCGCCATTGGGAAGCACACGCGGACGAACGACGTCAGGCATGACATGCAGTCTTCGCCCTTAGACAACACATATAGTAGGACGACGTCGAGCGTGGAATGCCATCATCGCCCTTAGACAACATTCATGGTAGGACGACGTCGAGCATGGCATGTTATTATTGCCCTTGGATAGCACACACAATCGTACTACATCAGGTGTGGCAATGCTATAATCTCCCTTGGCCAGCACACACAATCGGGCGACGTCGTGTGTTAAATGTTATCATTGCCCATGGACAACATACACGGTTGGACTACGTCGGGTGTGACATGTTATCATCACCCTTCGAAACTAATCACAATCAGAAAATGTCGGGCGTGGGATGTTATCATCGCCCTTAGACAACACACATGATCAGATGAAGTCGAACATGAAATGCCCACATGTCCCTTGGGCAGCACACACGATAGGATGACGTCGGGCGTGGCATGCCATCATCGCCATTGGGCAGCACAGGTTGTCGGACGACGTCGAGCATGAGATGCCATCTTCTCCTTTGGACAGCACAAATGGTGGGACGACATCGGGCGGAGCATGCCATCATCGCCCTTGGACAGCATAAACGATCGGACTACGTCAAGCGTGGCATGCCATCATGGACCTTGGCTAGCACACTTGGTCGTAAAACGTCGGGCGTGGCACACCATAATCGCCTTTCGACAGCATACACACGATTGTAAAACGTATGGCATGACATCCAACATCGCCCTTGGACTCCATACACGATCGGAAGACATTGGACGTGACATGTTATCATGGCCCTTGAACTGCACACACGGACGGATGACATTGGGCGTGGAAATGCCATCATCGCCCTTAGACAGCATACATGGTAGGACGACGTCGAGCATGGCATGTTATCATTTCCCTTAGACAGCACACACGATCGTACTACATCGGGTGTGGCAATGCTATAATCGCCCTTGTCCAGCGCACACCATCGGACGACGTCGGTTGTTAAATGAAATCATTGCCCGTGGACAACATATACGGTTGGACTACGTCGGGTGTGACATGTTATCATCGCCCTTCGAAATCAATCACAATCAGAAAATGTCGGGTGTGGGATGTTATCATCACCCTAAGACAACACACATTATCAGATGAAGTCGAACGTGAAATGCCCATATGGCCCTTGGGCAGCACACACGGTAGGATGACGTCGGGCGTGGCATGCAATCATCGCCATTGGGCAGCACAGGCGGTCGGACGACGTCGGGGATGAGATGCCATCTTCTCGCTTGGACAACACAAATGGCGGAATGACGTCAGGCGTAGCACGCCATCATCGCCCTTGGACACCATAAACGATCGGACAGTGTCAGGCGTGGCATGTCATCATGGCACTTGGCCAGCATTCACGGTTGGAAAACGTCGGGCGTGGCACGCCATCATCGCCCTTCGACAGAATACACAGGGTCGGATACCGTGGGGCATGACATCCAACTTCACCCTTGGACAACATACACGATCGGACGACGTTGGGCGGGGCATGTTATCATCGCCCATGGAGTGCACACACGGTTGGATGACGTTGGGCGTGGCAATGCTATCATCGCCCTTAAGCAGCACACACGGTGGGACAACAACAACGTGGCATGTCATCATCACCCTCGTGCAGCAAACACGATCGGACGACGTTGGGTATTTGATACCATCATTGCCCTTGGATAGCACACACGGTAAGACGACGTTAGGCATGACATGCAAACATGGTCCTTTGGCTGCACAGACAGTCGGACGACAACGAGCGTGGCATGCCATTATCGCCCTTGGATAGAACACACGATAAGACTACCTCGGGTGTGGCATGCCATTATAGCCCTTGGGCAGCACACACGGTCGGACCACGTTGGGCGTTGCATCCCATCATCGCCCTTGGAAAGCATACACATCCGACATTGTAATGCGTGGCATGTTATCATCGCCTTTGAACAACACACAGGACTGGACAATGTAGGGCGTGGCATTCCCGCATGGCCCTTGGGAATTACACATGAAGACGTCATGCGTGGCATGCCATTATCACGCTTGTGCAGCACACAGGTTCGAACGATGTCGGGCATGACATATCATTATCGCCCTTTGGCAGCACACAGGGTCGAACGAATTTGGGCGTGTCATGCCATCATCGCCCTTAGACAGCATACACAGTCGGACGATGTCAGGCGTGGGATGCCATCATGGTCCTTGGCCAGCACACACGATTGTACGACGTCGAGCGTGGCACACAATCATCGCCCTTGGAAAGCATACACACGGTCGAACAACATCGAGTGTGGCATCCAACAATGCCCTAGGACTACATACACGATCGGGCGACATCGGGAGTGGCATATTATCATCACCCTTAAACTGGACGCAATGTTTGACGTCGTTGTTCGTGGAAATGCTATCATCGCCCTTAGGCATCATACATAGTTAGATGACATCGGGCGTTAAATTCCATCTTTTCCCTTTGGACAGCATACAGGGTCAGATGATGTCGACGTGCCATGCAATCATCGCCTTTGGACTGCATACACTGATGGACGATGACGGGAGTGGCATGTCATCAACGCCCTTGCGCAGCACACACGATCGAACGACATCGGGCATTAGATGCCATCATTACCCTTGGACAGAACACGAGATTGGACAACGTTAGGCGTGGCATGCCAGCATGGTCCTTGGGTAGCACACACGATTGGACAAACAATCAGAAAATGTCGGGCATGGGATGTTATCATCGCCCTTAGACAGCACACATGATCAGATGAAGTCAAACATGAAATACCCACATGGACCTTGGGCAGCACACATGGTAGGATGACGTCGGGCGTGGCATGCCATCATCGCCATTGGGCAGCACAAGCGGTCGGACGACGTCGGGCATGAGATGCCATCTTCTCCCTTGGACAACACAAATGGCGGAATGACGTCGGGCGTAGCACGCCATCATCTCCCTTGGACACCAGAAACGATCGGACTGCGTCAAGCGTGGCATGCCATCGTGGCACTTGGCCAGCATACACGGTCAGAAAACGTCCGGCGTGGCACGCCATCATCGCGCTTTGATAGCATACACACGGTCGGATAACGTCGGGCATGACATCCAACTTCACCCTTGGACAACATACACGATCGGACGACGTTGGGCGGGGCATGTTATCATCGCCCTTGGAGTGCACACACGGTTGGATGACGTTGGGCGTGGCAATGCTATCATCGCCCTTAGGCAGTACACACGGTGGGACAACATCGACGTGGCATGTCATCATCACCCTCGTGCAGCAAACACGATCGGACGACGTCGGGTATTTGATACCATCATTGCCCTTGGATAGCACACACGGTCAGACTAGGTTAGGCATGACATGCCAACATGGTCCTATGGCTGCACAAACAGTCGGACGACAACGAGCGTGGCATGCCATTATCGCCCTTGGATAGAACACACGATAAGACTACCTCGGGTGTGGCATGCCATTATAGCCCTTGGGCAGCACACACGGTCGGACAACTTTGGACGTGGCATCCCATCATTGCCCTTGGAAAGCATACACATCGGACATTGTCATGCGTGGCATGTTATCATCGCCTTTGAACAACAAACAGGATAGGACAATGTAAGGCGTGGCATTCCCGCATGGCCCTTGGGCATTACACACGAAGACGTCATGCGTGGCATGCCATTATTGCCCATTGGCAGCACACAGGGTCGAACGAATTTGGGCGTGGCATGCCATCATCGCCCTTAGACAGCATACACAGTCGGACTATGTCAGGCGTGGGATGCCATCATGGTCCTTGGCCAGCACACACGATTGTAAGACGTCGAGCGTGGCACGAAATCATCGCCCTTGGAAAGCATACACACGGTCGAACAACATCGAGTGTGGCATCCAACATTGCCTCTAGGACTACATACACGATCGGGCGACATCAGGCGTGGCATGTTATCATCACCCTTAAACTGAACACACTGTTTGACGTCGTTGGGCGTGGAAATGCTATCATCGCCCTTAGGCAGCATACACAGTCAGATGACATCGGGCGTTAAATTCCATCATTGCCCTTTGGACAGCATACAAGGTCAGATGATGTCGACGTGCCATCCAATCATCTCCATTGGACTCAATACACGGATCGAACGACATCGGGCATTAGATGCCATCATTGCCATTGCGCAGCACACACGATTGAACGACATCGGGCATTAGATGCCATCATTACCCTTGGACAGAACACGCGATTGGACGACATTAGGCATGGCATGCCAGCATGGACCTTAGGTAGCACACACGATCGGACAACATCGAGCGTGGCATGCCATCATCACCCTTAAACAGACACACGATCAGACTACGTCGTGCAAGGCATGTCATAATCTCCCTTGGGTAGCACAAACGGTCGGACAACATCGGGCGTTGCATCCCGTCATGGCCCTTGGCCAGCACACACGGTCGGATGATGTCGGTCATGGCACGCTATCATCGCCCTTGAACAACATACACAAGGTCGAACAACGTCGGGCGTGGCATCATAACATCACCCTTGGACAACATAGACGATCGAACGACGTCTTACGTGGCATATTGCATCGCCTTTTGACTGCACACACGGTCGGACGACGTTGTTCATGGCAATGCTATCATCGCCCTTGGGAAACACACATGGTCGGACGACGTCAGGCGTTAAATTCCATCGTTGCCCTCTAGACAACACACATGGTCGAATGACGTCAAATTGGCATGCCATCATCAACTTTGGACTGCACATACGGACGGATGATGTCGGGAGTGGCATGCCATTATCACACTTGTGCAGCACACACGATTGAACGACGTTGGTCGTGGTTATAACATCATCGCCCTTGGAATGCACACACGATAGGAGGATATTAGGCATGCCAAGTTATCATCGCCCTTGGACAGCACACACTATCGGACGTCCTTGGGCGTGGTTTGCCCGCATCGACCTTGGGCAGCACGCACGATCGGATGAAGTCGGGAGTGGAATGCCATCATCGTCATTGGGCAGCAAACCGGTCGGAAAACCTCGAGCAGAACATGCCATCTTTTCACTTGGACTGCAGACAAGGTAGGATGACGTCGGTTGTGGTATGCCATCATCGCCCTTGGATAGAAAACACAGTCGGACTACATCTGGCTTGGCATGCAATCATGGCACTGCGCCTGCACACACAGTCAAACGACAATGGGCGTGGCAGGCCATCATTGCCCATCGATAGCATACACAGGGTCGGATAGCATCGGGCATGGCATGTCATCATCTCCCTTGGACAGCATACATGGTCGCAACACGTCGAGCGTAGTATGGTATCATTGCCCTTGGACTCCACACACAGTTGGACGACGTTGGGCGCGACAATGCGATCATCGGCCTTGGGAAGTAAACATGGTCGGATGACGTTGGGCATTAAATGCCATCATTGCCCTTGGACAACATACATGATCGGACTACGTCAGATGTGGCATATTATTATCATCCTTGGAAAGCATACAAGATAAGACGACGTCGGGTGTCGTATGTTATCATTGCCCATAGAGAGCAAACACGATCGGATGATATCAGGCGTGGCATGCCCGCATGGCCCTTGGTTATCCCACACGGTAAAATGATGTCGGGAGTGGAATGCCATCACCGCCCTTGGAAAGCATACACGATCGAACGACGTTGGGTGTGGCATGCCATCATCACCCTTCGACAGCATACACGATCGGATGACATCGGGCGTGGCATGCCATCATTGCCATTACACAACACAAGCGGTCGAATGACGTCATGGTTGACATGCCATCATCGCCATTGGGAAGCACACGCGGACGAACGACGTCAGGCATGACATGCAGTATTCGCCCTTAGACAACACATATAGTGGGACGACGTCGAGCGTGGAATGCCATCATCGCCCATAGACATCATACATGGTAGGACGACGTCGAGCATGGCATGTTATTATTGCCCTTAGATAGCCCACACGATCATACTACATCGGGTGTGGCAATGATATAATCGCCCTTGGCCAGCACATACGATCGGACGACGTCGGGTGTTAAATGTTATCATTCCCCATGGACAACATACACGGTTGGACTACGTCGGGTGTGATATGTTATAATCGCCCTTCGAAACCAATCACAATCAGAAAATGTCAGGCGTGGGATGTTATCATCGCCCTTAGACAGCACACATGATCAGATGAATGCGAACGTGAAATGCCCACATGGCCCTTGGGCAGCACACACGGTAGGATGACGTCGGGCGTGGCATGCCATCATCTCCCTTGGACAGCACAAATGGTGGGACGACATCGGGCGGAGCATGCCATCATCGCCCTTGGACAACATAAACGATCGGACTACGTCAGGTGTGGCATGCCAAAATGGCCCTTGGCCAGCACACACGGTCGTAAAACATCGGGCCTGGCACACCATCATCGTCCTTCGACAGCATACAAACGATTGTATAACGTCTGGCATGACATCCAACATCTCCCTTGGACACCATACACGATCGGACGACGTTGGACGTGGCATGTTATCATCGCCCTTGGACTGCACACACGGACGGATGACATTGGGCTTGGAAATGCTATCATCGCCCTTGGGCATCACACACGGTCGGACAAGGTCGACGTGGCATGCGATCATCATCAACTTTGTGCAGCACACGCGGTCAGACGACGCCGGGTATTTGATGACATCATTCCCCTTGGATAGCACACACGGTCGAACGACATTAGGCATGACATGCAAACATGATCCTTTGGCTTCATACACGGTTGGACGACGATGACCGTGGCATGACATTCTCGCCCTTGGATAGCACACACAATCAGATTACGTCGGGTGTGGCATCCCATCATCGCCCTTGGAAAGCATACACAATCGGACAATGTCGTGCATGGCATGTTATCATCGCCTTTGAACAACACACAAGATTGGACAACGTAGGCTGTGGCATTCCCGCATGTCCCTTGGGCAATACACACGAAGACGTCGGGCGTGGCATACCATATCGCCCTTGTGCAGCACAAACGTTCGAACAATGTCGGGCGTGACATATCATTATCACCCTTGGGAAGCACCCAGGGTAGGACGAATTTGGGCGTGGAATGCCATCATCTCCCTTTGACAACATACATGGTCGGACGACGTCGAGCGTGGCATGCCATCATCGCCATTAGGCTGCACATGCAATCAGACGGCGTCGGGTGTGGCATGCCATCATCGCCATTAGACAGAACACAGGGTCGGACTATGCCATCTTCATCGTTGGACAGCACACACGATCGGACGACCTCGAGTGTGGCATGCCCGGGTAGCCCTTGGGCAGCACACACGGTCAGATGAAGTCGGGCGTTGCAATACCATCATCCCCATTAGGAAATACACGCGGTCAGATGACATCGGGCTTGATATGTCATCTTCTCCCTTAGACAACATAAATGGTGGGATGACATCGTGCGTGGTATTCCATCATCGCCATTGGAAAGAATACACTGCTAGACTACGTTGGCTGTGGCATGCCATCATGGCCCTTGGCCAGCACACACGGTTGGACAACATCGGGCGTGGCGGACAATCGTCGCCTTTGGACAGCATACAACGGGTTGGATGAAGTCGGGCGTGGTATGCCATCATCGCCCTTTGACATCATACACGATTGGACAAAGTCGGGCATGGAATCCCATCATCGCCCCTTAATAGCACACACGATTGAACAACGTAGGACTTTGCAAGCCCGCATGGCCCTTTGGCAACACATATGGTTTGATGACGTTGGGCGTGGCATGCCATTATCACCCTTGTGCAGCACACACATTCGGACGAAGTCGGGCAGGACATGCAATCATCGCCCTTATAAAGCACACACGGTCGGACGATGTCGTGCATGACATGCCATCATCACCCTTGGAAAGCACACACGATCGGACGGCATCGGGCGTGGCATGTTACCATCGCCCCTGAACAACATACACGATTGGACCACGTAGGGCGTTGCATGCCCGCATGGTCCTTTGGCAGCACACACGGTTGGATGACGTCGGGCGAGGCATGCCATTATCGCCCTTGTGCAGCACACATGTTCAAACGACGTCCAGCATGACATGCAATCATCTCCCTTGGGCAGCACACACGGTTGGACAATGTCGAGCATGGCATTCCATCATCGCTCTTGGACAGCATACACGGTCTGACGACGTCGGACGTGGCATGCCATCATCGCCATTGAGAAGCATACACGGTCGAACTACGTCAGGCGTGACATGCAGTCTTCGCCCTTAGACAACACATATAGTGGGACGACGTCGAGCGTGGAATGCCATCATCGCCCTTAGATAGCATATATGGTAGGACGACGTTGAGCATGTCATGTTATCATTTCCCTTGGATAGCACACACGATCGTACTACATTGGGTGTGGCAATGTTGTAATCGCCCTTGGCCAGCATACATGATCGGACGACGTCAGGTGTTAAATGTTATCATTGCCCATGGACAACATACACGGTTGGACTACGTCGGGTGTGACATGTTATCATCGCCCTTCGAAACCAATCACAATCATAAATTGTCGGGCATGGGATGTTTTCATCGCCCTTCGATATTACACATGATCGGATGAAGTTGAACGTGAAATGCCCGCATAGACCTTGGGCAGCACACACTATAGGATGACGTCGGGCGTGGCATGCCATCATCGCCATTAGGAAGCACAGGCGATCGGACGACGTCGGGCATGAGATGCCATCATCTCCCTTGGACAGCACAAATGGTGGGACGACGTCGGGCGGAGCATGCCATCATCGCCCTTGGACAGCATAAATGATCGGACTACGTCAGGCGTGGCATCCCATCATGGCCCTTGGGCAGCACACACTATAGGATGACGTCGGGCGTGGCATGCCATCATCGCCCTTGGACAGCATAAATGATCGGACTACGTCAGGCGGGGCATCCCATCATGGCCCTTGGGCAGCACACACTATAGGATGACGTCGGGCGTGGCATGCCATCATCGCCCTTGGACAGCATAAATGATCGGACTACGTCAGGCGGGGCATCCCATCATGGCCCTTGGGCAGCACACACTATAGGATGACGTCGGGCGTGGCATGCCATCATCGCCCTTGGACAGCATAAATGATCGGACTACGTCAGGCGGGGCATCCCATCATGGCCCTTGGGCAGCACACACTATAGGATGACGTCGGGCGTGGCATGCCATCATCGCCCTTGGACAGCATAAATGATCGGACTACGTCAGGCGGGGCATCCCATCATGGCCCTTGGGCAGCACACACTATAGGATGACGTCGGGCGTGGCATGCCATCATCGCCCTTGGACAGCATAAATGATCGGACTACGTCAGGCGGGGCATCCCATCATGGCCCTTGGGCAGCACACACTATAGGATGACGTCGGGCGTGGCATGCCATCATCGCCCTTGGACAGCATAAATGATCGGACTACGTCAGGCGGGGCATCCCATCATGGCCCTTGGGCAGCACACACTATAGGATGACGTCGGGCGTGGCATGCCATCATCGCCCTTGGACAGCATAAATGATCGGACTACGTCAGGCGGGGCATCCCATCATGGCCCTTGGGCAGCACACACTATAGGATGACGTCGGGCGTGGCATGCCATCATCGCCCTTGGACAGCATAAATGATCGGACTACGTCAGGCGGGGCATCCCATCATGGCCCTTGGGCAGCACACACTATAGGATGACGTCGGGCGTGGCATGCCATCATCGCCCTTGGACAGCATAAATGATCGGACTACGTCAGGCGGGGCATCCCATCATGGCCCTTGGGCAGCACACACTATAGGATGACGTCGGGCGTGGCATGCCATCATCGCCCTTGGACAGCATAAATGATCGGACTACGTCAGGCGGGGCATCCCATCATGGCCCTTGGGCAGCACACACTATAGGATGACGTCGGGCGTGGCATGCCATCATCGCCCTTGGACAGCATAAATGATCGGACTACGTCAGGCGGGGCATCCCATCATGGCCCTTGGGCAGCACACACTATAGGATGACGTCGGGCGTGGCATGCCATCATCGCCCTTGGACAGCATAAATGATCGGACTACGTCAGGCGGGGCATCCCATCATGGCCCTTGGGCAGCACACACTATAGGATGACGTCGGGCGTGGCATGCCATCATCGCCCTTGGACAGCATAAATGATCGGACTACGTCAGGCGGGGCATCCCATCATGGCCCTTGGGCAGCACACACTATAGGATGACGTCGGGCGTGGCATGCCATCATCGCCCTTGGACAGCATAAATGATCGGACTACGTCAGGCGGGGCATCCCATCATGGCCCTTGGGCAGCACACACTATAGGATGACGTCGGGCGTGGCATGCCATCATCGCCCTTGGACAGCATAAATGATCGGACTACGTCAGGCGGGGCATCCCATCATGGCCCTTGGGCAGCACACACTATAGGATGACGTCGGGCGTGGCATGCCATCATCGCCCTTGGACAGCATAAATGATCGGACTACGTCAGGCGGGGCATCCCATCATGGCCCTTGGGCAGCACACACTATAGGATGACGTCGGGCGTGGCATGCCATCATCGCCATTAGGAAGCACAGGCGATCGGACGACGTCGGGCATGAGATGCCATCATCTCCCTTGGACAGCACAAATGGTGGGACGACGTCGGGCGGAGCATGCCATCATCGCCCTTGGACAGCATAAATGATCGGACTACGTCAGGCGTGGCATCCCATCATGGCCCTTGGCCAGCACACACGGTCGGACAACGTTGGGCGTGGCACTCCATCATCGCCCTTCGACAGCATACACACGATTGTATCACTTCTGGCATGACATCCAACATCGCCCTTGGACAACATACATGATCGGATGACGTTGGGCGGGGCAAGTTATCATCACCCTTGGACTGCACACACAGTCGGATGACGTTGGGCGTGGAAATGCTATCATCGCCCTTGGGCAGTACACACGGTCGGACAATGTCGACGTGGCATGCCATCATCACCCTTGTGCAGCACACGCGGTCGGATGACGTCGGGTATTTGATGACATCATTGCCCTTGGATAGCACACAAAGTCGGACGACGTTTGGCGTGACATGCCAACATGGTCCTTTGGCTGCACACACGGTCGTACAACAACGAGCGCGGCATGCCATTATCGCCCTTGGATAGCACACACGATCAGACTATGTCGGGTTAGGCATGCCATCATCGCCCTTGAACAGCACACAGTTGAACAACGTCGGGTGTGGCATCCAATCATCGCCCTTGGAAATCATACATGATCGGACAATGTCGTGCATGGCATGTTATCATCGCCTTTGAACAACACACAATACTGAACAACGTAGGGCGTGGCATTCCCTCATGGCCCTTGGGAATTACACACGAAGACGTCGGGAAGGGCATGCCATTATCGCCCTTGTGCGGCACACACGTTCAAAGGATGTTAGGCGTGACATATCATTATCGCCCTTGGGAAGCACATAGGGTCGGACTAATTTGGGCGTGGCATGCCATCATCCCCCTTTGACAACATACACGGTTAGACGACGTTGAGCGTGGCATGCCATCGTCGCCATTAGGCCGTACACACAACCAGACGGCCTCGGGTGTGGCATGCCATCATCGCCATTAGGTAAAACACAGGGTCGGACGATGCCATCTTTGCCCTTGGAAAGCACACATGATCGGAAGACCTCGAGCGTGGCATGCCCGATTGGCCCTTGGGAAGCACACACGGTCAGATGAAGTCAGACGTTGCAATACTATCATCCCCATTTGGAAGCACACCCGGTCAGATGATATCAGGCTCGATATGCCATCTTCTCCCTTAGACAACACAGATGGTGGGACGACGTTGGGCGTGGTATGCCATCATCGCCATTAGAAATAATACACATCTAGACTACGTTGGCTGTGGCATGCCATCATGGTCCTTGGCTAGCACACATGGTCGGACAACATCGGGTGTGGCGGACCATCATCGCCTTTAGACAACACACATGGTTGGATGACGTCAGTCATTAAATTCCATCACTGCCTTTTCGACAACACACATGGTCGAATGACGTCAAAGTGGCATGCCATCATAGCCTTTGGACTGCACATACGGACGGATGACGTCGGGATGGCATGCCATCATCGAACTTGTGCCACACACACCATCAAACGACGTTGGACGTGGTTATAACATCATCGCCCGATAGGAGGATATTAGGCGTGACATGTTTTCATCGCCCTTGGACAACACACACGATCGGACGACCTAGGGCGGGGTTTGCCCGCATGTCCCTTGGGAAGCACGCACGGTCGGATGAAGTCGGGAGTGGAATGCAATCATCGTCATTGGGCAGCACACCGGTCGGAAGACATCGAGCATCACATGCCATCTTTTCTCATGGACTGCAGACAAGGTAGGATGACTTCGGGTATGGCATGCCATCATCGCCCTTGGAGAGAAAACACAGTTGGACTACATCTGGCTTGGCATGCCATCATGGCACTGCGCCTGCACACACAGCCGGACGACATTGCGCATGGAAGACCATCATTGCCCATGGACAGCATACACAGTGTTAAACAGCGTCGGGGGTGGCATGCCATCGTCTCCCTTGGACAGCATACATGGTCGCAAGACGTCGAGCGTAGCATGGTATCTTTTCCCTTGGACTGCACACACGGTTGGACGACGTTGGGCGTGCCAATGCTATCATCGGCCTTGGGCAGTACACATGGTCGAATGACGTCGGGCGTTAAATGCCATCATTGTCTTTGGACAGCATACACTATCGGACTACGTCAGGTGTGGCATATTATTATCATCCTTGTAAAACATACAAGATAAGACGACGTCGGGTGTCGTATGTTATCATTGCCCTTAGAAAGCACACACGATCCAATGACATCGGGTGTGGCATGCTCGCATGGACCTTGGTTATGCCACACGGTCGAATGATGTCGGGAGTGGAATGCCATCACCGCCCTTGGAAAGCATACACGGTGGCACGACATTGGGCGTGGCATGCCATCATAAATCTTGGACAGCATACACGGTCGGATGACGTCGGGCGTGGCATGCCATCATCGCCATTAGAAAACACAAGTGGTCGAATGACGTCGTGAGTGGCATGCCATCATCGCCATTAAGAAGCACATACAGTCGAACAACGTCAGGCGTGACATGCCACTCCGCCCTTAGACAGCACATATAGTGGGACGACGTCGGGCGTGGCATGCCATCATCGCCCTTAGACAGCATACATGGTAGGATGACGTCGAGCATGGCATGTTATCATTGCCCTTAGACAGCACACACGATCGTACTACATCGGGTGTGGCAATGCTATAATCGCCCTTGTCCAGCGCACACCATCGGACGACGTCGGTTGTTAAATGAAATCATTGCCCGTGGACAACATATACGGTTGGACTACGTCGGGTGTGACATGTTTTCATCGCCCTTCGAAATCAATCACAATCAGAAAATGTCGGGTGTGGGATGTTATCATCACCCTAAGACAACACACTTTATCAGATGAAGTCAAACGTGAAATGCCCATATGGCCCTTGGGCAGCACACACGGTAGGATGACGTCGGGCGTGGCATTCCATCATCGCCATTGGGCAGCACAGGCGGTCGGACGACGTCGGGAATGAGATGCCATCTTCTCGCTTGGACAAAACAAATGGCGGAATGACGTCGGGCGTAGCACGCCATTATCGCCCTTGGACACCATAAACGATCGGACATTGTCAGGCGTGGCATGTTATCATGATACTTGGCCAGCATTCATGGTCGGAAAACGTCGGGCGTGGCACGCCATCATCGCCCTTCGACAGAATACACAGGGTCGGATAACGTCGGGCATGACATCCAACTTCACCCTTGGACAACATACACGATCGGACGACGTTGGGCGGGGCATGTTATCATCGCCCTTGGAGTGCACACACGGTTGGATGACGTTGGGCGTGGCAATGCTATCATCGCCCTTAAGCAGCACACACGGTGGGACGACAACGACGTGGCATGTCATCATCACCCTCGTGCAGCAAACACGATCGGACGACGTAGGGTATTTGATACCATCATTGCCTTTGGATAGCACACACGGTAAGACGACGTTAGGCATGACATGCCAACATGGTCCTTTGGCTGCACACACAGTCGGACGACAACTAGCGTGGCATGCCATTATCGCCCTTGGATAGAACACACGATAAGACTACCTCGGGTGTGGCATGCCATTATAGCCCTTGGGCAGCACATACGGTCGGACAACGTTGGGCGTGGCATCCCATCATCGCCCTTGGGAAGCATACACATCCGACATTGTCATGCGTGGCATGTTATCATCGCCTTTGAACAACACACAGGACTGGACAATGTAGGGCGTGGCATTCCCGCATGGCCCTTGGGAATTACACATGAAGACGTCATGCGTGGCATGCCATTATCACCCTTGTGCAGCACACAGGTTCGAACGATGTCGGGCATGACATATCATTATCGCCCTTTGGCAGCACACAGGGTCGAACGAATTTGGGCGTGTCATGCCATCATCGCCCTTAGACAGCATACACAGTCGAACTATGTCAGGCGTGGGATGCCATCATGGTCCTTGGCCAGCACACACGATTGTACGACGTCGAGCATGGCACACAATCATCGCCCTTGGAAAGCATACACACGGTCGAACAACATCGAGTGTGGCATCCAACAATGCCCTAGGGCTACATACACGATCGGGCGACATCGGGAGTGGCATGTTATCATCACCCTTAAACTGGACACACTGTTTGACGTCGTTGGGCGTGGAAATGCTATCATCGCCCTTAGGCATCATACACAGATAGATGACATCGGGCGTTAAATTCCATCATTTCCCTTTGGACAGCATACAGGGTCAGATGATGTCTACGTGCCATGCCATCATCGCCTTTGGACTGCATACACTGATGGACAATGTCGGGAGTGGCATGTCATCAACGCCCTTGCGCAGCACACACGATCGAACGACATCGGGCATTAGATGCCATCATTACCCTTGGACAGAACACGCGATTGGACAACGTTAGGCGTGGCATGCCAGCATGGTCCTTGGGTAGCACACACGATTGGACAACATCGAGCGTGGCATGCCATCATCACCCTTAAACAGACACACGATCAGACTACGTCATGCAAGGCATGTCATCATCGCCCTTGGGTAGCACACACGGTCGGACAACATCGGGCGTTGCATCCCGTCATGGCCCTTGGCCAGCAGACACGGTCGGATGATGTCGGGCATGGCACGCTATCATCGCCCTTGAACAACATACACAGGGTCGAACAACATCGGGCGTGGCATCACAACATCACCCTTGGACAACATAGATGATCGAACGACGTCTGACGTGGCATATTACATCGCCCTTTGACTGCACACACGGTCGGACAATGTTGTTCATGGCAATGCTATCATCGCCCTTGGGAAACACACATGGTCGGACGACGTCAGGCGTTAAATTCCATCATTGCCCTCTGCACAACACACATGGTCGAATGACGTCAAAGTGGCATGCCATCATCGCCTTTGGACTGCACATATAGACGGATGACGTCGCGAGTGGCATCCCATTATCACACTTGTGCAGCACACACGATCGGAAGACCTTGGACGTGGTTTGCCCGCATCGACCTTGGGCAGCACGCACGATCGGATGAAGTCGGGAGTAGAATGCCATCATCGTCATTGGGCAACACACCGGTCGGAAAACATCCAGCAGAACATGCCATCTTTTCATTTGGACTGCAGACAAGGTAGGATGACGTCGGTTGTGGTATGCCATCATCTCCCTTGGATAGAAAACACTGTCAGACTACATCTAGCTTTGCATGCAATCATGGTACTGCGCCTGCACACACAGTTAGACGAAATAGGGCGTGGCAGGCCATCATTGCCCATCGATAGCATACATAGGGTCGGATAGCATCGAGCATGGCATGCCATCATCTCCCTTGGACAGCATACATGGTCGCAAGACGTCGAGCGTAGTATGGTATCATTGCCCTTGGACTGCACACACGGTTGGACGACGTTGGGCGCGGCAATGCTATCATCGGCCTTGGGAAAGTACACATGGTCGGATGACGTTGGGCATTAAATGCCATCATTGCCCTTGGACAACATACACGATCGGACTACGTCAGATGTGGCATATTATTATCATCCTTTGAAAGCATAAAAGATCAGACTACGTCGGGTGTCGTATGTTATCATTGCCCTTAGAGAGAAAACACGATCGGATGACAATAGGCGTGGCATGCTCGCATGGCCCTTGGTTATCCCACACGGTAGAATGATGTCGTGAGTGGAATGCCATCACCGCGCTTGGAAAGCATACACGGTCGAACGACGTTGGGTGTGGCATGCGATCATCACCCTTGGACAGCATACACGGTCGGATGACATCGGGCGTGGCATGCCATCATTGCCATTACGCAACACAAGCGGTCGAATGATGTCGTGGTATACATGCCATCATCGCCATTGGGAAGCACACGCGGACGAACGACGTCAGACATGACATGCAGTCTTCGCCCTTAGACAACACATATAGTAGGACGACGTCGAGCGTGGAATGGCATCATCGCCCTTAGACATCATTCATGGTAGGACGACGTCGAGCATGGCATGTTATTATTGCCCTTGGATAGCACACACAATCGTACTACATCAGGTGTGGCAATGCTATAATCGCCCTTGGCCAGCACACACGATCGGGCGACGTCGGGTGTTAAATGTTATCATTGCCCATGGACAATATACACGGTTGGACTACGTCGGGTGTGACATGTTATCATCGCCCTTCGAAACCAATAACAATCAGAAAATGTCGGGCGTGGGATGTTATCATCGCCCTTAGACAGCACACATGATCAGATGAAGTGGAATGTGAAATGCCCACATGACCCTTGGGCAGCACACACGGTAGGATGACGTCGGGCGTGGCATGCCATCATCGCCATTGGGCAGCACAGGTTGTCGGACGACGTCGAGCATGAGATGCCATCTTCACCCTTGGACAACACAAATGGTGGGACGACATCGGGCGGAGCATGCCATCATCGCCCTTGGACAGCATAAACGACTGGACTACGTCAGGCGTGGCATGCCATCATGGCCCTTGGCCAGCACACACGGTCGTAAAACGTCGGGCGTGGCACACCATCATCGCCTTTCGACAGCATACACACGATTGTATAACGCATGGCATGACATCCAACATCGCCCTTGGACTCCATACACGATCGGACGATGTTGGACGTGGCATGTTATCATGGCCCTTGAACTGCACACACGGACGGATGACATTGGGCGTGGAAATGCTATCATCGCCCTTGGGCAGCACACACGGTCGGACAAGGTCGACGTGGCATGCGATCATCATCACCTTTGTGCAGCACACGCGGTCGGACATCGTCGGGTATTTGATGACATCATTGCCCTTGGATAGTACACACGGTCGGACGACGTTAGGCATGACATGCCAACCTGATCCTTTAGCTTCACACACGGTTGGACGACGATGACCGTGGCATGACATTATCGCCCTTGGATAGCACACACGATCAGACTACGTCGGGTGTGGCATCCCATTATCGCCCTTGGAAAGCATACACGATCGGACAATGTCGTGCATGGCATGTTATCATCGCCTTTGAACAACACACAAGATTGGACAACGTAGGGTGTGGCATTCCCGCATGGCCCTTCGGCATTACACACGAAGACGTCGGGCGTGGCATACCATTATCGCCCTTGTGCAGCACACACGTTTAGACGATGTCGGGCGTGATATATCATTATCGCCCTTGGGAAGCACCCAGGGTAGGACGAATTTGGGCGTTGAATGCCATCATCTCCCTTTGACAACATACATGGTCGGACGACGTCGAGCGTGGCATGCCATCATCGCCATTAGGCTACACATGCAATCAGACGGCGTAGGGTGTGGCATGCCATCATCGCCATTAGGCAGAACACAGGGTCGGACTATGCCATCTTTTTTGTTGGACAACACACACGATCAGACGACCTCGAGTGTGGCATGCCCAGATGGCCCTTGGGCAGCACACACGGTCAGATGAAGTCGGGCGTTGCAATACCATCATCCCCATTAGGAAGCACACGCGGTCAGATGACATCGGGCTTGATATGACATCTTCTCCCTTAGAAAACATAAACAGTGGGACGAAATCGGGCGTGGTATATGCCATCATCGCCATTGGAAAGAATACACTGCTAGACTACGTTGGTTGTGGCATGCCATCATGGACCTTGGCCAGCACACACGGTTGGAAAACATCGGGCGTGGAGGACCATCATCGCCTTTGGACAACATACACAGGGTTGGACGAAGTCGGGCGTGGTATGCCATCATCGCCCTTGGACATCATACATGGTTGGACAAACTCGGGCATGGCATCCCATCATCGCCCTTGGAAAGCATACATGATCTGACGACGTCAGGCGTGGCATGTTATCGTCGCCCCTTAACATCACACACGATTGAACAACGTAGGACATTGCATGCCCGCATGGCCCTTTGGCAGCACACATGGTTTGATGACGTTGTGCGTGGCATGCCATTATCACCCTTGTGCAGCACACACATTCGGACGACGTCGGACATGACATGCAATCATCGCCCTTATAAAGCACACACGGTCGGACAATGTCGTGCATGACATGCCATCATCACCCTTGGAAAGCATACACGATCGGACGGCATCGGGCGTGGCATGATATCATCGCTCCTGAACAACATACACGATTGGACCGTGTAGGGCGTTGCATGCCCGCATGGCCCTTTGGCAGCACACACGGTTGGATGACGTCGGGCAAGGCATGCCATTATCGCCCTTGTGCAACACACACGTTCAAACGACGTCCAGCATGACATGCAATAATCTCCCTTGGGCAGCACACACGGTTGGAGAATGTCGAGTATGGCATTCCATCATCGCTCTTGGACAGCATACACGGTCAGACGACGTTGGACATGGCATGCCATCTTCGCCATTGAGAAGCACACACGGTCGAACTACGTCATGCATGACATGCAGTCTTCGCCCTTAGACAACACATATAGTGGGACGACGTCGAGCGTGGAATGCCATCATCGCCCTTAGACAACATACATTGTAGGACGACGTCGAGCATGTCATGTTATCATTTCTCTTGGATAGCACACACGATCGTACTACATCGGGTGTGGCAATGCAATAATCGCCCTTGGCCAGCATACACGATCGGATGACGTCAAGTGTTAAATGTTATCATTGCCCATGGACAACATACACGGTTGGACTACGTCGGGTGTGACATGTTATCATCGCCCTTCGAAACCAATCACAATCAGAAATTGTCGGGCATGGGATGTTATCATCGCCCTTCGATATTACACATGATCGGATGAAGTTGAACGTGAAATGCCCGCATGGCCCTTGGGCAACACACACGGTAGGATGACGTCGGGCGTTGCATGCCATCATCACATTGGGCAGCACAGGCGGTCGGACGACGTCGGGCATGAGATGCCATCATCTCCCTTGGAAAACACAAATGGTGGGACGACGTCGGGCGGAGCATGCCATTATCGCCCTTGGACAGCATAAACGATCGGACTACGTCAGGCGTAGCATGCCATCATGACCCTTGGCCAGCACACACGGTCGGACAACGTTGGGCGTGGCACACCATCATCGCCCTTCGACAGCATACACACGATTGTATAACTTCTGGCATGACATCCAACATCGCCCTTGGACAACATACATGATCGGATGACGTTGGGCAGGGCAAGTTATCATCGCCCTTGGACTGCACACTCGGTCGGATGACGTTGGGCGTGGAAATGCTATAATCGCCCTTTGGCAGTACACACGGTCGGACAACGTCGACGTGGCATGCCATCATCACCTTTGTGCAGCACACGCGGTCGGATGACGTCGGGTATTTGATAACATCATTGCCCTTGGATAGCACACACGGTCGGACGACGTTAGGCGTGACATGCCAACATGGTCCTTTGGCTGCACATACGGTCGTACAACGACGAGCGCGGCATGACATTATCGCCCTTGGATAGCACACACGATAAGACTATATCGGGTGTGGCATGCCATCATCGCCCTTGAACAGCACACGATTGAACAACGTCGGGTGTTGCATCCCATCATCGCCCTTGGAAATCATACATGATCGGACAATGTCGTGCATGGCATGTTATCATCGCCTTTGAACAACACACAGGACTGGAAAACATAGGGCGTGGCATTCCTACATGGCCCTTGGGCATTACACACGAAGACGTCGGGCGTGGCATGACATTATCGACCTTGTGCAGCACACACATTCGAACGATGTCAGGCGTGACATATCATTATCGCCCTTGGAAGCACCCAGGGTCGGACGAATTTGGGCGTGGCATGCCATCATTGCCCTTTGACAACATACACGGTCGGACGTCGTCGAGCGCAGCATGCCATCGTCTCCATTAGGCCTCACACACCATCAGACGGCATCAAGTGTGGCATGCTATTATCCCCAATAGGTAGCACACATGATCGGACGACCTCGAGCGTGGCATGCCCGGCTGGCCCTTGGGCAGCACACACGGTCAGATGAAGTCGCACGTTGGAATACCATCATCCCTATTAGGAAGCACACGCGGTCAGATGACACCGAGCTTGATATGCCATCTTCTCCCTTAGAAAACACAGATGGTCGGACGATGTCGTGCATGACATGCAATCATCACCATTGGAAAGCATACACGATCAGACGGCACCGGGCGTGGCATGTTATCATCGCCCCTGAACAACACACACGATTAGACCATGTAGGGCGTTGCATGCCCGCATGGCCCTTTGGCAGCACACACGGTTGGATGACATCGGGCGGGGCATGCCATTATCGCCCTTGTGCAGCACACACGTTCAAACGACGTCCAGCATGACATGCAGTTATCTCCCTTAGGCAGCACAGACGGTTGGACAATGTTGAGCATGGAATTCCATCATCGCTCTTGGACAGCATACAAGGTCAGACGATGTCGGGTGTGGCATGCAATCATCGCCATAAGGAAGCACACGCAGTCGAACGACGTCAGGCGTGACATGCAGTCTGCGCTCTAAGACAGCACATATAGTGGGACGACGTCGGGTGTCGAATGCCATCATCGCTCTTAGACAGCATACATGGTAGGACGACGTCGAGCATGGCATGTTATCATTGCCCTTGGACAGCAAACATAATCGTACTACATCGGGTGTGGAAATTCAAAAATCGCCATTGGCCAACACACACAATCGGACGACGTCGGGTGTTAAATGTTATCATTGCCCATGTTTAACATACACGGTTGGACTACGTCGGTGTGACATGTTATCATCGCCCTTCGAAACCAATCACAATAAGAAATTGTCGGGCGTGGGATGTTATCATTGACCTTAGATATCATACATGATTAGATGAAGTTGAACGTGAAATGCCTGCATGGCCCTTGGGCAGCACACACGGTAGGATGACGTCGGGCGTGCCATGCCATCATCGCCATAGGGCAGCACAGGCGGTCGGACGACGTCGGGCATGAGATGCCATCTTCTCCCTTGGACAACAGAAATGGTGGGACGACGTCGGGCGGATCATGCCATCATCGCCATTGGACAACATAAATGATAGGACTACGTTTGGCTTGGAATTCCATCATGGCACTTGGCCAGCACACACAGTCGGACAACGTCGGGCGTGGCGCGCCATCATCACCCTTCGACAGCATACACACAGTTGTATAATGTCCGGCATGACATCCACATCGCACTGGGACAACATACACGATCGGACGACGTTGGGCGGGGCATGTTATCATCGCCCTTGGAGTGCACACACGGTCGGATGATGTTGGGCGTCGCAATGCTATCATCTCCCTTGGGAAACACACACGGTCGTACAACGTCGACGTGGCATTCCATCATCACACTTGTGCAGCACACACGGTCGGACGACGTCGGGTATTTGATGACATCATTGCCCTTGGATAGCACACACGGTCGGACGACGTTAGGCGTGACATGCAAACATGGTCCTTTGGCAGCACACACGGTCAGACAACAACGAGCATGGCATGCCATTATCGCCCTTGGATAGCACACACGATCAGACTAAGTCGGGTGTGGCATGCCATCATCGCCCTTGGGCAGCACACACAGTCGGACAACGTCGGCTGTGAAATCCCATCATCGCCCTTGGAAAGCATACACAATCGGACAATGTCGTGCATGTCATGTTATCATCGCCTTTGAACAACACACAGTACTAAACAACGTAGGGCGTGGCATTCCCCCATGGCCCTTGGGAATTACACACGAAGACTTCGGTGTGGCATGCCAGTATCGCCCTTGTGCAGCACACACGTTCGAAGGATGTCGGGCGTGACATATCATTATCGCCCTTGGGAAGCACACAGGGTCGGACGAATTTAGGCGTGGCATGCCATCATCCCCCTTTGACAACATACACGGTTAGACGACGTTGAGCGTGGCATGCCATCGTCGCCATTAGGCCGTACACACAATTAGACGGCGTCGGGTGTGGCATGCCATCATAGCCATGAGGTAGCACACAGGGTCGGACAATGCCATCTTCGCCCTTGGACAGCACACATGATCGGAAGGCTTCGAGCGTGGCATGCCCGATTGGCCCTTGGGCAGCACACACGGTTAGATGAAGTCGGATGTTGCAATATGTCATCCCCATTGGGAAGCACACGCGGTCAGATGACATCGGGCTCGATATGCCATCTTCTCTCTTAGACAACACAGATGGTGGGACGACATCGGGCGTGGTATGCCATCATCGCCATTGGAAATAATACACAGCTAGACTACTTTGGCTGTGGCATGCCATCATGGTCCTTGGCTAGCACACATGGTCGGACAACATCGGGCGTGGGGGACCATCATCGCCCTTGGAAAACATACACAGGGTCGAACGACGTCGGGCGTGGTATGCCCTCATTCCCCTTGGAGTTCATACACGGTAGGACGACGTCGAGCATGGCATTTTACCATTGCCCTTGGACAACACACACGGTCAGACGACGTTGGGCGTGGCACGCCATTGTCGCCTTTGGATAGCATACACATGGTTGGACAACGTCGGGCGTGGCATCAATCATTGTCCTTGGTGAACATACACAACCGGACGAAGTCGGGTGTGGCATATTATCATCGCCCTTAGACTACACATACGGTCGAACGATGTTGGGCGTGGGAATGCTATGATCGCCCTTTGGCAGCACATACGGTCGGACGACATTGGGCATTAAATTCCATTATTGCACTTTGGACAATACACATGGTCGAACGAAGTCGACATGGCATGCCATCATCGCCTTCGGACTGCTCACAGAGACGGATGACGTCGGGCTTGGCTTGTTATCATTGACCTTTGGATAACACACACAATCGAATGACGCTGGGAATGACATTCCTGCATGGCCCTTCGACAGTAGACACGATCGGATAAAAGTCGAGCGTAATATGCCATCATCGCGATTGGTCAGCACATGTGGTCGAACGACGTCGAGCGTGACATGACATCTTCCTCCTTGGACAACACATACGATGGGACAACGTCGGGTATGGCACGCCATCATCGCTCTTGGAAAGAATACACAGTCAGACTATGTAAGGCGTGGCATGCCGTCATGGACCTTGGCCATCACACACGGTCGGACAACATCGGGCGTGGCATGACAACATCGCCCTTGGACAACATACACGATCAAACCACGTCCGGCGTGGCATATTTCATTGCCCTTTGACTGCACACACGGTCGGACAACGTTGTTCAAGGCAATGCTATAATCGCCCTTGGGCTACACACATGGTTGGTCGACGACAGTCGTTAAATTCCTTCATTGCCCTTTCGACAACACTCATGGTCAAATGACGTCAAAGTGGCATGCCATCATCGCCTTTGGACTGCACATACGGACGGACGACGTCGGGATGGCATGCCATCATCGCACTTGTGCCACACACACCATATAACGACGTTGGACGTGGTTATAACATCATCGCCTTTGAATGCACACACGATAGGAGGATATTAGGCGTGACATGTTTTCATCGCCCTTGGACAACACACACGATCGAATGACCTAGGGCGGGGTTTGCCCGCATGTCCCTTGGGCAGCACGCACGGTCGGATGAAGTCGAGAGTGGAATGCAATCATCGTCATTGGCCAGCACACCGATCGGAAGACATCGAGCATAACATGCCATCTTTTCTCTTGGACTGCAGACAAGGTAGGATGACGTCGGGTGTGGCATGCCATCATCGCCCTTGGAGAGAAAACACAGTCGGAATACATCTGGCTTGGCATGCCATCGGACGATGTTGGGCGTGGCAATGCTATCATCGTCCTTGGGCAGACATGCCATCTTTGCCCTTAGACAACATACACGCTGGGCCAACGTCGGACGTGGCACGCCATCATCTCTCTAGGAAAGAATACACAGTAAGACTATGTCAAGACTAGCATTTCGTCATAGCCCTTGGATAGCACACATGGTCGGATGACGTCAGGCTTGGAACGCCATCATCGCCGTTGGACAGCATACACAGGGTCAGACCACGTCAGGCGTGGCATGCCAACATCGCCCTTGGACAACACACATGATCAAACGACATCTGGCGTGGCATATTATCATCGCACTTTGACCGCACACACGGTCGGACAACGTTGTGTTGGCAATGCTATCATCGTCCTTGGACAACACACATTGTCAGACGACGTCAGCCGTTAAATTCCATCAATGCCCTTTGAACAACACACATGGTCGAATGACGTCAAAGTGGCATTCCATTATCTCCTTTGGACTGCACATAGGGACGGATGACGTCGGGAGTGGCATTACATCATCACACTTGTGCAGCACAAATGATCGAACGACGTTGGCCGTGGTTATAACATCATCTCCCTTGGAATGCACATACGATTAGATGATAATAGGCGTGACATGTTATCATCCCCCTTGGACAGCACAGAGGATCGGACGACCTTGGGCGTGGTTTGCCCGCATGGACCTTGGACAACACGCACAATCGGATGAAGTCGAGAGTGAATGCCATCATCGTCATTGTGCAGCACACGCGGTCGGAAGACATCGAGCATGACATGCCATCTTTACACTTGGACTGCACACATAATAGGATGACGTCGGGTGTGGCATGCCATCATCGCCCTTGGATAGAAAAAATAGCTGGACTACATCTGGCCTGGCATGCCATCATGGAACTACGCCTGCACACACGGTCGGACGACATTGGTCGTTGCAGGCCATCATTGCCCATGGATAGCATACACAGGGTCGGATAGCATCGCGCGTGGCATGCCATTATCTTCCTTGGAAAGCATACATGGTCGCAAAACGTCGAGCGTAGCATGGTATCATTGCGCTTGGATTCCACACACGGTTGGATGACGTTGGGCGCGGCAATGCTATCATCGGCCTTGGGATTTACACATTGTCGGATGACGTCGGACATAAAATGCCATAATTGCCCATGGACAGCATACACGATCGGACTACGTCATGTGTGGCATATTATTATTATCCTTGGAAAGCATACAAGATCAGACGACGTCGGGTGTCGTATGATATCATTGCCCGTAGAGAGCAAACATGATTGAATTATATCGGGTGTGGCATGCTCTCATGGCCCTTGGTTATCACACACGGTCGAATAATGTCGCGCGTGGAATGCCATCATCACCCTTGGTCAGCATACACGGTCGGATGACATCGGGCGTGGAATGCCATCATTGCCATTATGCAACACAAGTGGTGGAATGACGTCGTGCTTGGCATACCATCATAGCCATTGGGAAGCACACGCGGTCCAACAACGTCAGGCGTGACATGCAGTCTTCACACTTAGACTACACATATAGTGGGATGACGTCGGGCGTGGAATGCCATCATCGCCCCTAGACAGCATACATGGTAGGACGACGTCGAGCATGGCATGTTATCATTGCCCTTGGACAGCACACACGATCGTACTACATTGGGTGTGGCAATGTTATTATCACCCTTGGCCAGCACACACGATCGGACGACGTCGGTTGTTAAATGTTATCATTTCCCATGGACAACATACACGGTTGGACTACGTCGGGTGTGACATTTTATCATCGCCCTTCGAAACCAATCATAATAAAAAATTGTCGGGCGTGGGATGTTATAATCGCCCTTAGATAGCACATAGAATCATATGAAGTTGAACGTGAAATGCCCGCATGGCCCTTGGGCAGCACACAAGGTAGGATGACGTCGGGCGTGGCATGCCAACTTCGCCATTGGGCAGCACAGGCGGTCGGACGACGTCGGGCATGAGATGCCATCTTCTCCCTTGGACAGCATAAACGATCAGACTACGTCAGGCGTGGAATGCCATTATGGACCTTGGCCTGCACACACGGTCGGTCAACATCGGGCGTGGCGTACCATCATCGCCTTTGGACAACATACACAGGGTCGGACGACGTCAGGCGTGGTATGCCATCATCTCCCTTGGACATCATACTCGGTTGGACAAAGTCGGGCATGGCATCCTATCATCGCCCTTTAAAAGCATACACAATCGGACGACGTCGGGCGTGGCATTTTATCATCGCCCCTGAACAGCGCACACGATTGAACAACATAGGGCTTTGCATGCCCGCATGGACCTTGGTCAGCACACACAGTTTTGATGACATTGGGCGTGGAATGCCATTATCAACCTTGTGCATCACACACATTCGGACGACGTCGGGCACGACATGCAATAATCGCCCTTGGAAAGCACACACGGTCGGACGATGTCGTGCATGACATGCCATCATCACCCTTGTAAAGCATACACAATAGGACGACATCGGGCATGGCATGCTATCATCGCCCCTGAACAGCACACACGATTGGACCACGTAGGGCGTTGCATGCCCGCATGGCCCTTGGGCAGCACACACGGTTGGATGACGTCGGGCGTGGCATGCCATCATCGCGCATGGACATCATACACAGTCGGACTATGTCAGGGGTGAGATGCCATTATGTTCCTTGGCAAGCTCACACGATTGTACGACGTCAAGCGTGGCGCCATCATTGCCCTTGGACAGCATACACACGGTCAAACAACATCGAGTGTGGCATCCATCATTGCCATAAGACAACATACACGATCGGGCGACATCGGGCGTGGCATGCCATCATCGCCTTTGGACTGCACACACGGACGGACGACGTCGGGAGTGACATGCCATTATCTCCCTTGTGCAGCAAACACGATCGAACGACATCGGGCATTAGATGCCATCATTGCCCTTGGACAGCACACGCCATTGGACGACCTTAGGCGTGGCATGCAAGCATGGTCCTTGGGTAACACACACGATCGGACAACATCGAGCGTGGCATGCCATCATCGCCCTTACACAGCACACACGATCAGACTACTTCGTGCAATGCATGCCATCCTCGCCCTGAGGAAGCCCACTCGGTCCGACAACATCGGGCATGGCATCCCGTCATTGCCTTTGGAATGCATACACGATTGGACGACGTCGGGCGTGGCATGTTATTATCGATCTTGAAATGCACACACGATTGGACCACGTTGGGTGTGGCATATCGCATGGCCCTTGGGAATTAAACACAGTCAGATGATGTCGGGCGTAGAATACCATTATCTACCTTCGGCGGCATACATTTGGACATTGTCGGGCATGACATGCAATCATCACCCTTGGATAGCACACACAGACTGTCGATGTCAGGCGTGGCATCCAATCACCGCCCTTGGAAAGCATGCACAGTCGGACAACGTTGGGAGTGGCATGCCATCATCGCCATTGGAAAGCATACAAGGTAAGCTGACGTCGGGTGTGGCATGCCATCATCGCCATTAGGCAGCACACGCGGTAGGACGACGTCAGCCGTTGCATGCCTCATCTCCATTGGGCAGCACTCATGGTTGGACGATGTCAAGTGTGAAATGCCATCATCACCCTTGGACAACACACCAGTGGGACAACGTCGGGCATGGCATGCCAGCATCGCCCTTGGACATAATACACAGGGTCAAACGATGTCGGGCGTGGCATGCTATCATCTCCTCTGAACAGCATATATGGTAGGATGAAGTCGAGCATGGCATGTTACAATTCACCTTAGATAACACACACAGTCGTACGACGTTGGGCGTGACACACCATTGTCTCCTTTGGATAGCATACACATGGTTGTACAACGTCGGGCGTGGCATCCCTCATTGTCCTTGGTCATTATATATAGTCGGACGAAGTCGGGCGTGGCATGTTATCATCGCCCTTGGAATGCACACACGATCGAACGATGCTTTACGTGAGAATGCTATCATCACCCTTCGGCAGCACATACGGTCGGACGACAATGGGCGTTAAATTCCATCATTACACTTTGGACAACACACATGGTCGAACTAAGTTGATGTGGCATGCCATCTTCGCCTTTGGACTGCTCACACGGACGGATGACGTCGGGCTTGGATGTTATTATCGACCTTGGAAAGCATACACGATAGGACGAAGTCTGGCGAGGCATGTTATCATCGCCTCAGACATGACATGTCTGCATGGCCATTTGGCAGCACATACGGTCGGATAACGTCGGGCGTGGAATTGCATCATCACCATTGGGCAGCACACGTTATCGGACGATGTCGGGCGTGACATGCCATCTTCGCCCTTGGACAACACACACGCTGGGCCAATTGGGTGTGGCACACCATCATCGCTCTAGGAAAGAATAAAAGGGCGGACTATGTAAGGAGTGGCATGCCGTCATGGACCTTTGTTAGCACACATGATTTGATGACGTCTTGCGTGGAACACCATCATCTCCCTTGGACAGCATACACAGGGTCGGACAACGTCGGGGGTGGCATGCCAACATTGCCCTTGGACAACATCCACAATCAGACGACGTCCGGCGTGGCATATTATCATCGCCCTTTGACTGCACACACGGTCTGACAACGTTGTGCATGGCAATGATATCATCGCCCTTGGACAACACACATGGTCGGACAACGTGAGGTGTTAAATTCCATCATTTCCATATGGACAACACACATGGTCGAATGACGTCAAAGTGGCATGCAATCATCGCCTTTGGACTACACATACGGACGGATGACTTCGGGAGTGGCATGCCATCATCGCACTTGTGCACCACACACGATCGTATGACGTGGGTCGTGGTTATAACATTATCGCCCTTTGAATGCACACATGATCGGAGGATAATAAGCGTGACATGTTATCAACGCCCTTGGATAGCACACACGATCGGACGACCTTAGGCGTGGTTTGCCCGAATGGCACTTGGACAACACGCACAGTCGGATGAAGTCGGGAGTGAAATTCCATCATCGTCATTAGGCAGCACACGCGGTTGGAAGACATCGAGCGTGAAATGCCATCTTTTCACTTAGACTGCACACATGGTAGGATGATGTTGGGTGTGGCATGCCATCATCGTCCTTGAATACAAAACACAGTCGGACTACATCTAGCCTGGCATGCCATCATGGCCCTTGGCCAGCACACACGGTCGGACGACATTATGTGTGACATGCCAACATAGTCCTTTGGCTGCACAAACGGACGGACAATGACGAGCGTGGCATGCTATTATCGCCCTTGGATAGCACACACGGTCGGACGACATTATGTGTGACATGCCAACATAGTCCTTTGGCTGCACAAACGGACGGACAATGACGAGCGTGGCATGCTATTATCGCCCTTGGATAGCACACACGGTCGGACGACATTATGTGTGACATGCCAACATAGTCCTTTGGCTGCACAAACGGACGGACAATGACGAGCGTGGCATGCTATTATCGCCCTTGGATAGCACACACGGTCGGACGACATTATGTGTGACATGCCAACATAGTCCTTTGGCTGCACAAACGGACGGACAATGACGAGCGTGGCATGCTATTATCGCCCTTGGATAGCACACACGGTCGGACGACATTATGTGTGACATGCCAACATAGTCCTTTGGCTGCACAAACGGACGGACAATGACGAGCGTGGCATGCTATTATCGCCCTTGGATAGCACACACGGTCGGACGACATTATGTGTGACATGCCAACATAGTCCTTTGGCTGCACAAACGGACGGACAATGACGAGCGTGGCATGCTATTATCGCCCTTGGATAGCACACACGGTCGGACGACATTATGTGTGACATGCCAACATAGTCCTTTGGCTGCACAAACGGACGGACAATGACGAGCGTGGCATGCTATTATCGCCCTTGGATAGCACACACGGTCGGACGACATTATGTGTGACATGCCAACATAGTCCTTTGGCTGCACAAACGGACGGACAATGACGAGCGTGGCATGCTATTATCGCCCTTGGATAGCACACACGGTCGGACGACATTATGTGTGACATGCCAACATAGTCCTTTGGCTGCACAAACGGACGGACAATGACGAGCGTGGCATGCTATTATCGCCCTTGGATAGCACACACGGTCGGACGACATTATGTGTGACATGCCAACATAGTCCTTTGGCTGCACAAACGGACGGACAATGACGAGCGTGGCATGCTATTATCGCCCTTGGATAGCACACACGGTCGGACGACATTATGTGTGACATGCCAACATAGTCCTTTGGCTGCACAAACGGACGGACAATGACGAGCGTGGCATGCTATTATCGCCCTTGGATAGCACACACGGTCGGACGACATTATGTGTGACATGCCAACATAGTCCTTTGGCTGCACAAACGGACGGACAATGACGAGCGTGGCATGCTATTATCGCCCTTGGATAGCACACACGGTCGGACGACATTATGTGTGACATGCCAACATAGTCCTTTGGCTGCACAAACGGACGGACAATGACGAGCGTGGCATGCTATTATCGCCCTTGGATAGCACACACGGTCGGACGACATTATGTGTGACATGCCAACATAGTCCTTTGGCTGCACAAACGGACGGACAATGACGAGCGTGGCATGCTATTATCGCCCTTGGATAGCACACACGGTCGGACGACATTATGTGTGACATGCCAACATAGTCCTTTGGCTGCACAAACGGACGGACAATGACGAGCGTGGCATGCTATTATCGCCCTTGGATAGCACACACGGTCGGACGACATTATGTGTGACATGCCAACATAGTCCTTTGGCTGCACAAACGGACGGACAATGACGAGCGTGGCATGCTATTATCGCCCTTGGATAGCACACACGGTCGGACGACATTATGTGTGACATGCCAACATAGTCCTTTGGCTGCACAAACGGACGGACAATGACGAGCGTGGCATGCTATTATCGCCCTTGGATAGCACACACGGTCGGACGACATTATGTGTGACATGCCAACATAGTCCTTTGGCTGCACAAACGGACGGACAATGACGAGCGTGGCATGCTATTATCGCCCTTGGATAGCACACACGGTCGGACGACATTATGTGTGACATGCCAACATAGTCCTTTGGCTGCACAAACGGACGGACAATGACGAGCGTGGCATGCTATTATCGCCCTTGGATAGCACACACGGTCGGACGACATTATGTGTGACATGCCAACATAGTCCTTTGGCTGCACAAACGGACGGACAATGACGAGCGTGGCATGCTATTATCGCCCTTGGATAGCACACACGGTCGGACGACATTATGTGTGACATGCCAACATAGTCCTTTGGCTGCACAAACGGACGGACAATGACGAGCGTGGCATGCTATTATCGCCCTTGGATAGCACACACGGTCGGACGACATTATGTGTGACATGCCAACATAGTCCTTTGGCTGCACAAACGGACGGACAATGACGAGCGTGGCATGCTATTATCGCCCTTGGATAGCACACACGGTCGGACGACATTATGTGTGACATGCCAACATAGTCCTTTGGCTGCACAAACGGACGGACAATGACGAGCGTGGCATGCTATTATCGCCCTTGGATAGCACACACGGTCGGACGACATTATGTGTGACATGCCAACATAGTCCTTTGGCTGCACAAACGGACGGACAATGACGAGCGTGGCATGCTATTATCGCCCTTGGATAGCACACACGGTCGGACGACATTATGTGTGACATGCCAACATAGTCCTTTGGCTGCACAAACGGACGGACAATGACGAGCGTGGCATGCTATTATCGCCCTTGGATAGCACACACGGTCGGACGACATTATGTGTGACATGCCAACATAGTCCTTTGGCTGCACAAACGGACGGACAATGACGAGCGTGGCATGCTATTATCGCCCTTGGATAGCACACACGGTCGGACGACATTATGTGTGACATGCCAACATAGTCCTTTGGCTGCACAAACGGACGGACAATGACGAGCGTGGCATGCTATTATCGCCCTTGGATAGCACACACGATCAGACTAAGTCAGGTGTGGCATGCCATCATAGCCCTTGGGCAGCACACACGGTCGGACAACGTCGGGTGTGGAATCCCATCATCGCCCTTGGAAAGCATACACGATCGGACAATGTCGTGCATGTCATGTTATCATCGCCTTGGAACAACATACAGTACTGAACAACGTAGGGCGTGGCATTCCCCCATGGCCCTTGGGAATTACACACGAAGACGTCGGTCGTCGCATGCCATTATTGCCCTTGTGCAGCACACACGTTCGAAGGATGTCGGGTGTGATATATCATTATCATCCTTGGGAAGCACACAGGGTCGGACGAATTTCGGGATGGCATGCCATCATCCCCCTTTGACAACATACACGGTCAGACGACTTTGAGCGTGGCATGCCATCGTCGCCATTAAGCCGCACACACAATCAGACGGCGTCGGGTGTGGCATTCTATCATCGCCAATAGGTAGAACACAGGGTCGGACCATGCCATCTTCGCCCTTGGACAGCACACATGATCGGACGACCTCGAGCGTGGCATGCCCGATTGGCCCTTGGGCAGCACACACGGTTAGATGAAGTCGGGCGTTGCAATACCATCATCCCCATTAGGAAGCAGACGCGGTCAGATGACATCGGGCTTGATATGCCATCTTCTCCCTTAGACAACACAGATGGTGGGACGATATCGGGCGTGGTATGTCATCATCGCCATTGGAAATAATACACAGCTAGACTACGTTGGTTGTGGCATGCCATCATGGTCCTTGGCTAGCACACAAGGTCGGACAACATGGGGCGTGGCGGACCATCATCGCCCTTGGACAACATACACATGGTCGGACGACGTCGGTCGTGGTATGCCATCATCGCACTTGGACATCATACACAGTAGGACGACGTCGAGCATGGCATGTTACCATTTCCCTTGGACAACACACACGGTCAGACGACGTTGGGCGTGGCACGCCATTGCCGCTTTTGGATAGCATACACATGGTTGGACAACGTCGGGCGTGGCATCAATCAATGTCCTTGGTCAACATACACAGCCGGACGAAGTCGGGTGTGGCATGTTATTATTTCCCTTGGACTGCACATACGGTTGAACGATGTTGGGCGTGGGAATACTATCATCTTTCTTTCGCAGCACATACGGTCGGACGACATTGGGAGTTAAATTCCATCATTGCACTTTGGACAGCACACATGGTCGAACGAAGTCGACATGGCATGCCATCATCGCCTTTGGTCTGCTCATAGAGACGGATGACGTCGGGCTTGGCATGTTATCATCGTTCTTTGGATAACCCACACAATTGGATGACGNATAAACCACACAATTGGATGACGTTGGGAATGACATGCCTGCATGGCCCTTCGGCAGCAGACACGGTCGGATAAAGTCGATCGTGGAATGCCATCATCGCCTTTGGTCAGCACATGTGGTCGAACGACGTCGGGCGTGACATGCCATCTTCCTCCTTGGACAACACACACCATGGGACAACGTCGGGCGTCGCACGCCATCATTGCTCTTGGGAAGAATACACAGTCGGACTATGTCAAGCGTGGCATGCCGTCATTGACCTTGGCCAGCACACACGGTCGGATGACGTCGGGCATGGCACGCTATCATCTCCCTTGAACAGCATACACAGGGTCGAGCAACATCGGGCGTGGCATGACAACATCGCCCTTGGACAACATACACGATCAAACGACGTCCTGCGTGGCATATTACATCGCCATTTGACTGCACACATGGTTGGACAACGTTGTTCATGTCAATGCTATAATCGCCCTTGGGCAACACACATGGTTGGAAGACGTCAGTCGTTAAATTCCATCATTGCCCTTCGGACAACACACATGGTCGAATGACGTCAAAGTGGCATGCCATCATCGCCTTTGGACTGCACATACTGACGGATGACGTCGGGAGTGGCATGCCATCATCGCACTTGTGCCGCACACACAATTGAACGACGTTGGTCGTGGTTATAACATCATCGCCCTTTGAATGCACACACAATAGGAGGATATTAGGTGTGACATGTTTTCATCACCCTTGGACAACACACACGATCGGACGACCTTGGGCGGGGTTTTCCCGCATGTCCCTTGGGAAGCACGCACGGTCGGATGAAGTTGGGAATGGAATGCAATCATCGTTATTGGGCAGCACACCGGTCGGAAGACATCGAGCAAAACATGCCACCTTTTCTCTTGGACTGCAGACAAGGTAGGATGACGTCGGGTGTGGCATGCCATCATCGCCCTTGAAGAGAAAACACATTCGGACTACATCTGGCTTGCCATGCCATCATGGCACTGCGCCTGCACATACAGTCAGATGACATTGCGCGTGGCAGACCCACATCGCCCATAGACAGCATACACAGCGTCAAACAGCGTCGGGGGTAGCATGCCATCATCTCCATTGGACAGCATACATGGTCGCAAGACGTCGAGCGTAGCATGGTATCATTTCCCTTGGACTGCACACACGACTGGACGACGTTGGGCGTGGCAATGCTATCATCGGCCTTGGGCAGTACACATGGTCGGATGACGTCGGGCGTTAAATGCCATCATTTCCTTTGGACAGCATACACTATCGGACTACGTCAGGTGTGGCATATTATTATCATCTTTGGAAAACATACAAGATAAGACGACGTCGGGTGTCGTATGTTATCATAGCCCTCAGAGAGCACGCACGATCAAATGACATCGGGTGTGGTATGCTCGCATGGACCTTGGTTATGCCACACGGTCGAATGATGTCGGGGGTGGAATGCCATAACCGCCCTTGGAAAGCATACACGGTGGAACGACATTGGGCGTGGCATGCCATCATAAACCTTGGACAACATACACGGTCGTATGACGTCGGGCGTGAGATGCCATCATCGCCATTAGGCAACACAAGCGGTCGAATGACGTCGTGAGTGGCATGCCATCATCGCCATTAGGAAGCACACGCGGTCGAACAACGTCAGGCGTGACATGCCACTTCGCCCTTAGACAGCACATATAGTGGGACGACGTCGGGCGTGGCATGCCATCATTGCCCTTAGACACCATACATGGTAGGACGAAGTCGAGCATGGCATGTTATCATTGCCCTTGGACAGCACACACGATCGTACCACATCGGGTGTGGCAATGCTATAATCGCCCTTGGCCAGCACACACGAACGGACGACGTCGGGTGTTAAATGCAATCATTGCCCGTGGACAACATATACGGTTGGACTACGTCGGGTCTGACATGTTATCATCGCCCTTCGAAATCAATCACAATCAGAAAATGTCGGGCATGGGATGTTATCATCGCCCTTAGACAGCACACATGATCAGATCAAGTCAAACGTGAAATGCCCACATGGACCTTGTGCAGCACACATGGTAGTATGACGTCGGGAGTGGCATGCCATCATCGCCACTGGGCAGCATAAGCGGTCGGACGACGTCGGGCATGAGATGCCATCTTCTCCCTTGGACAACACAAATGGCGGAATGACGTCGGGCGTAGCACGCCATCATCGCCCTTGGACACCAGAAACGATTGGACTGCGTCAAGCGTGGCATGCCATCGTGGCACTTGGCCAGCATACACGGTCAGAAAATGTCTGGCATGGCACGCCATCATCGTGCTTTGACAGCATACACACGGTCGGATAACGTCGGGCATGACATCAAACTTCACCCTTGGACAACATACACGATAGGACGACGTTGGGCGGGGCATGTTATCATCGCCCTTGGAGTGCACACACGGTTGGATGACGTTGGGTGTGGGAATGCTATCATCGCCCTTAGGCAGTACACACGGTGGGACAACATCGATGTGGCATGTCATCATCACCCTCGTGCAGCAAACACGATCGGACGACGTCGGGTATTTGATACCATCATTGCCCTTGGATAGCACACACGGTCAGACTAGGTTAAGCATGACATGCCAACATGGTCCTATGGCTGCACACACAGTCGGACGACAACGAGCGTGGCATGCCATTATCGCCCTTGGATAGAACACACGATAAGACTACCTCGGGTGTGGCATGCCATTATAGCCCTTGGGCAGCACACACGGTCGGACAACGTTGGACGTGGCATCCCATCATTGCCCTTGGAAAGCATACACATCGGACATTGTCATGTGTGGCATGTTATCATCGCCTTTGAACAACAAACAGCACAGGACAATGTAGGGCGTGTCATTCCCGCATGGCCCTTGGGCATTACACACGAAGACGTCATGCGTGGCATGCCATTATCGCCCTTTGGCAGCACACAGGGTCGAACGAATTTGGGCGTGGCATGCCATCATCGTCTTTAGACAGCATACACAGTCGGACTATGTCAGGCGTGGGATGCCATCATGGTCCTTGGCCAGCACACACGATTGTAAGACGTCGAGCGTGGCACGAAATCATCGCCCTTGGAAAGCATACACACGGTCGAACAACATCGAGTGTGGCATCCAACATTGCCTCTAGGACTACATACACGATCGGGCGACATCAGGCGTGGCATGTTATCATCACCCTTAAACTGAACACACTGTTTGACGTCATTGGGCGTGGAAATGCTATCATCGCCCTTAGGCAGCATACACAGTCAGATGACATCGGGCGTTAAATTCCATCATTGCCCTTTGGACAGCATACAAGGTCAGATGATGTCGACGTGCCATCCAATCATCGCCTTTGGACTGCATACACGGATCGAACGACATCGGGCATTAGATGCCATCATTGCCCTTGCGCAGCACACACGATTGAACGACATCGGGCATTAGATGCCATCATTGCCCTTGGACAGAACACGCGATCGGACGACATTAGGCGTGGCATGCCATCATGGACCTTAGGTAGCACACACGATCGGACAACATCGAGCGTGGCATGCCATCATCACCCTTAAGCAGACACACGATCAGACTACGTCGTGCAAGGCATGTCATCATCGCCCTTGGGTAGCACACACGGTCGGACAACATCGGGCGTTGCATCCCGTCATGGCCCTTGGCCAGCACACACGGTCGGATGATGTCGGGCATGGAACGCTATCATCGCCCTTGAACAACATACACAAGGTCGAACAACGTCGGGCGTGGCATCACAACATCACCCTTGGACAACATAGACGATCGAACGACGTCCAACGTGGCATATTACATCGCCTTTTGACTGCACACACGGTCGGACAACGTTGTTCATGGCAATGCTATCATCGCCCTTGGGAAACACACATGGTCGGACGACGTCAGGCGTTAAATTCAATCGTTGCCCTCTAGACAACACACATGGTCGAATGACGTCAAATTGGCATGCCATCATCGACTTTGGACTGCACATACGGACGGATGACGTCGGGAGTGGCATGCCATTATCACACTTGTGAAGAACACACAATCGAACGACGTTGGTCGTGGTTATAGCATCATCGCCCTTGGAATGCACACACGATAGGAGGATATTAGGCATGACAAGTTATCATCACCCTTGGACAGCACACACTATCGGACGACCTTGGGCGTGGTTTGCCCGCATCGACCTTGGGCAGCACGCACGATCGGATGAAGTCGGGAGTGGAATGCCATCATCGTCATTGGGCAGCAAACCGGTCGGAAAACCTCGAGCAGAACATGCCATCTTTTCACTTGGACTGCAGACAAGGTAGGATGACGTCGGTTGTGGTATGCCATCATCGCCCTTGGATAGAAAACACAGTCGGACTACATCTGGCTTGGCATGCAATCATGGCACTGCGCCTGCACACATAGTCAAACGACAATGGGCGTCGCAGGCCATCATTGCCCATCGATAGCATACACAGGGTCGGATAGCATCGGGCATGGCGTGTCATCATCTCCCTTGGACAGCATACATGGTCGCAACACGTCGAGTGTAGTATGGTATCATTGCCCTTGGACTCCACACACGGTTGGACGACGTTGGGCGCGACAATGCTATCATCGGCCTTGGGAAGTAAACATGGTTGGATGACGTTGGGCATTAAATGCCATCATTGCCCCTGGACAACATACACGATCGGACTACGTCAGATGTGGCATATTATTATCATCCTTGGAAAGCATACAAGATAAGACGACGTCGGGTGTCGTATGTTATCATTGCCCTTAGAGAGCAAACACGATCGGATGATATCAGGCGTGGCATGCCCGCATGGCCTTTGGTTATCCCACACGGTAGAATGATGTCGGGAGTGGAATGCCATCACCGCCCTTGGAAAGCATACACGATCGAACGACGTTGGGTGTGGCATGCCATCATCACCCTTCGACAGCATACACGGTCGGATGACATCGGGCGTGGCATGCCATCATTGCCATTACACAACACAAGCGGTCGAATGACGTCGTGGTTGACATGCCATCATTGCCATTGGGAAGCACACGCAGACGAACGACGTCAGGCATGACATGCAGTGTTCGCCCTTAGACAACACATATAGTGGGACGACGTCGAGCGTGGAATGCCATCATCGCCCATAGACATCATACATGGTAGGACGACGTCGAGCATGGCATGTTATTATTGCCCTTGGATAGCACACACGATCGTACTACATCGGCTGTGGCAATGCTATAATCGCCCTTGGCCAGCACACACGATCGGACGACGTCGGGTGTTAAATGTTACATTGCCCATGGACAACATACACGGTTGGACTACGTCAGGTGTGATATGTTATCATCGCCCTTCGAAACCAATCACAATCAGAAAATGTCAGGCGTGGGATGTTATCATCGCCCTTAGACAACACACATGATCAGATGAATGCGAACGTGAAATGCCCACATGGCCCTTGGGTAGCACACACGGTAGGATGACGTCGGGCGTGGCATGCCATCATCACCATTAGGCAGCACAGGTGGTTGGATGACGTCGAGCATGAGATGCCATCTTCTCCCTTGGACAGCACAAATGGTGGGACGACATCGGGCGGAGCATGCCATCATCGCCCTTGGACAGCATAAACGATCGGACTATGTCAGGCGTGGCATGCCAAAATGGCCCTTGGCCAGCACACACGGTCGTAAAACGTCGGGCGTGGCACACCATCATCGCCCTTCGACAGCATACAAACGATTGTATAACGTCTGGCATGACATCCAACATCGCCCTTAGACACCATACACGATCGGACGACGTTGGACGTGGCATGTTATCATTGCCCTTGGACTGCACACACGGACGGATGACATTGGGCGTGGAAATGCTATCATCGCCCTTGGGCATCACACACGGTCGGACAAGGTCGACGTGGCATGCGATCATCATCAACTTTGTGCAGCACACGCGGTCGAACGACGTTGGGTATTTGATGACATCATTCCCCTTGGATAGCACACACGGTCGAACGACATTAGGCATGACATGCAAACATGATCCTTTGGCTTCACACACGGTTGGACGACGATGACCGTGGCATGACATTCTCGCCCTTGGATAGCACACACGATCAGACTGCGTCGGGTGTTGCATCCCATCATCGCCCTTGGAAAGAATACACGATCGGACAATGTCGTGCATGGCATGTTATCATCGCCTTTTAAAAACACACAAGATTGGACAACGTAGGTTGTGGCATTCCCGCATGGCCCTTGGGCATTACACACGAAGACGTCGGGCGTGGCATACCATATCTCCCTTATGCAGCACACACGTTCGAACAATGTCGGGCGTGACATATCATTATCGCCCTTGGGAAGCACCCAGGGTAGGACGAATTTGGGCGTGGAATGCCATCATCTCCCTTTGACAACATACATGGTCTGACGACGTCGAGCGTGGCATGCCATCATCGCCATTGGGCTGCACATACAATCAGACGGCGTCGGGTGTGGCATGCCATCATCGCCATTAGACAGAACACAGGGTCGGACTATGCCATCTTCGTCGTTCGACAGCACACACGATCGGACGACCTCGAGTGTGGCATGCCCAGGTAGCCCTTGTGCAGCACACACGGTCAGATGAAGTCGGGCGTTGCAATACCATCATCTCCATTAGGAAATACACGCGGTCAGATGACATCGGGCTTGATATGCCATCTTCTCCCTTAGACAACATAAATGGTGGTATGACATTGGGCGTGGTATGCTATCATCGCCATTGGAAAGAATACACTGCTAGACTACGTTGGCTGTGGCATGCCATCATGGCCCTTGGCCAGCACACACGGTTGGACAACATCGGGCGTGGCGGACCATCGTCGCCTTTGGACAGCATACAACGGGTTGGACGAAGTCGGGCGTGGTATGCCATCATCGCCCTTGGACATCATACACGGTTGGACAAAGTCGGGCATGGCATCCCATCATCGCCCCTTAATAGCAGACACGATTGAACAACGTAGGACTTTGCAAGCCCGCATGGCCCTTTGGCAGCACACATGGTTTAATGACGTTGGGCGTGGCATGCCATTATCACCCTTGTACAGCACACACATTCGGACGAAGTCGGGCAGGACATGCAATCATCGCCCTTATAAAGCACACACGGTCGGACGATGTCGTGCATGACATGCCATCATCACCCTTGGAAAGCATACACGATCGGACGGCATCGGGCGTGGCATGTTATCATCGCTCCTGAACAATATACACGATTGGACCGTGTAGGGCGTTGCATGCCCGCATGGCCCTTTGGCAGCACACACGGTTGGATGACGTCGGGCGAGGCATGCCATTACTGCCCTTGTGCAGCACACACGTTAAAACGACGTCCAGCATGACATGCAATCATCTCCCTAGGGCAGCACACACGGTTGGAGAATGTCGAGTATGGCATTCCATCATCGCTCTTGGACAGCATACACGGTCAGACGACGTCGGACGTGGCATGCCATCTTCGCCATTGAGAAGCACACACGGTCGAACTACGTCAGGCGTGACATGCAGTCTTCGCCCTTAGACAACACATATAGTGGGACGACGTCGAGCGTGGAATGCCATCATCGCCCTTAGACAACATACATGGTAGGACGACGTCGAGCATGTCATGTTATCATTTCCCTTGGATAGCACACATGATCGTACTACATCGGGTGTGGCAATGCTATAATCGCCCTTGGCCAGCATACACGATCGGACGACGTCAAGTGTTAAATGTTATCATTGCCCATGGGCAACATACACGGTTGGACTACGTCGGGTGTGACATGTTATCATCGCCCTTCGAAACCAATCACAATCAGAAATTGTCGGGCATGGGATGTTATCATCGCCCTTCGATATTACACATGATCGGATGAAGTTGAACGTGAAATGCCCGCATGGCCCTTGGGCAGCACACACGGTAGGATGACGTCAGGAGTGGCATGCCATCATCGCATTGGGCAGCACAGGCGGTCGGACGACGTCGGACATGAGATGCCATCATATCCCTTGGACAACACAAATGGTGGGACGACGTCGGGCGGAGCATGCCATTATCGCCCTTGGACAGCATAAACGATCGGACTACGTCAGGCGTAGCATGCCATCATGGCCCTTGGCCAGCACACACGGTCGGACAACGTTGGGCGTGGCACACCATCTTCGCCCTTCGACAGCATACACACGATTGTATAACTTCGGGCATGACATCCGACATCGCCCTTGGACAACATACATGATCGGATGACGTTAGGCAGGGCAAGTTATCATCGCCCTTGGACTGCACACACGGTCGGATGACGTTGGGCGTGGAAATGCTATTATCGCCGTTTGGCAGCACACACGGTCGGACAACGTCGACGTGGCATGCCATCATCACCTTTGTGCAGCACACGCAGTCGGATGACGTCGGGTATTTGATGACATCATTGCCCTTGGATAGTACACACGGTCGGATGACGTTAGGCGTGACATGCCAACATGGTCCTTTGGATGCTCATACGGTCGTACAACGACGAGCGCGGCATGACATTATCGCCCTTGGATAGCACACACGATAAGACTATGTCGGGTGTGGCATGCCATCATCGCCCTTGAACAGCACACGGTTGAACAACGTCGGGTGTTGCATCCCATCATCGCCCTTGGAAATCATACATGATCGGACAATGTCGTGCATGGCATGTTATCATCGCTTTTGAACAACACACAGGACTGGAAAACGTAGGGCGTGGCATTCCTACATGGCCCTTGGGCATTACACACGAAGACGTCGGGCGTGGCATGACATTATCGACCTTGTGCAGCACATACGTTCGAACAATGTCAGGCGTGACATATCATTATCGCCCTTGGAAGCACCCAGGGTCGGACGAATTTGGGCGTGGCATGCCATCATTGCCCTTTGACAACATACACGGTCGGACGTCGTCGAGCGCAGCATGCCATCGTCTCCATTAGGCCTCACACACCATCAGACGGCATCGGGTGTGGCATGCCATTATCCCCAATAGGTAGCACACATGATCGGACGACCTCGAGCGTGGCATCCCCGGCTGGCCCTTGGGCAGCACACATGGTCAGATGAAGTCGCACGTTGGAATACCATCATCCCTATTAGGAAGCACACGCGGTCAGATGACACCGGGCTTGATATGCCATCTTCTCCCTTAGAAAACACAGATGGTCGGACGATGTCGTGCATGACATGCCATCATCACCATTAAAAAGCATACACGATCAGACGGCACCGGGCGTGGCATGTTATCTTCGCCCCTGAACAGCACACACGATTGGACCACGTAGGGCGTTGCATGCCCGCATGGCCCTTTGGAAGCACACACGGTTGGATGACATCGGGCGGGGCATGCCATTATCGCCCTTGTGCAGCACACACGTTCAAACGACGTCCAGCATGACATGCAGTTATCTCCCTTAGGCAGCACACACGGTTGGACAATGTTGAGCATGGAATTCCATCATCGCTCTTGGACAGCATACAAGGTCAAACGATGTCGGGTGTGGCATGCAATCATCGCCATAAGGAAGCACACGCAGTCGAACGACGTCAGGGGTGACATGCAGTCTTCGCTCTAAGATAGCACATATAGTGGGACGACGTCGGGTGTCGAATGCCATCATCGCTCTTAGACAGCATACATGGTAGGACGACGTCGAGCATGGCATGTTATCATTGCCCTTTGACAGCAAACATAATCGTACTACATCGGGTGTGGAAATTATAAAATCGCCATTGGCCAACACACACGATCGGACGACGTCGGGTGTTAAATGTTATCATTGCCCATGTTTAACATACACGGTTGGACTACGTCGGTGTGACATGTTATCATCGCCCTTCGAAACCAATCACAATAAGAAAATGTCGGGCGTGGGATGTTATGATTGCCCTTAGATATCATACATGATTAGATGAAGTTGAACGTGAAATGCCCGCATGGCCCTTGGGCAGCACACACGGTAGGATGACGTCGGGCGTGCCATGCCATCATCGCCATAGGGCAGCACAGGCGGTCGGACGACGTCGGGCATGAGATGCCATCTTCTCCCTTGGACAACAGAAATGGTGGGACGACGTCGGGCGGATCATGCCATCATCACCATTGGACAGCATAAATGATAGGACTACGTTTGGCTTGGCATACCATCATGGCACTTCGCCAGCACACACAGTCGGACAACGTCGGGCGTGGCGCGCCATCAACACCCTTCGACAGCATACACACAGTTGTATAAAGTCCGGCATGACATCCACATCGCACTGGGAGAACATACACGATCGGACGACGTTTGGCGGGGCATGTTATCATCGCCCTTGGAGTGCACACACGGTCGGATGATGTTGGGCGTCGCAATGCTATCATCTCCCTTGGGCAGCACACACGGTCGGACAACGTCGACGTGGCATTCCATCATCACCCTTGTGCAGCACACACGGTCGGACGACGTCGGGTATTTGATGACATCATTGCACTTGGATAGCACACACGGTCGGACGACGTTAGGCGTGACATGCAAACATGGTCCTTTGGCAGCACACACGGTCAGACAACAATGAGCGTGGCATGCCATTATCGCCCTTGGATAGCACACACGATCAGACTTAGTCGGGTGTGGCATGCCATCATCTCCCTTGGGCAGCACACACGGTCGAACAACGTCGGTTGTGAAATCCCATCATCGCCCTTGGAAAGCATACACGATCGGACAATGTCGTGCATGTCATGATATCATCGGCTTTGAACAACACACAGTACTGAACAACGTAGGGCGTGGCATTCCCCCATGGCCCTTGGGAATTACACACGAAGACTTCGGTGTGGCATGCCAGTATCGCCCTTGTGCAGCACACACGTTCGAAGGTTGTCGGGCGTGACATATCATTATCGCCCTTGGGAAGCACACAGGGTCGGACGAATTTGGGCGTGGCATGCCATCATCCCCCTTTGACAACATACATGGTTAGACGACGTTGAGCGTGGCATGCCATCTTCCTCCTTGGACAACACACACGATGGGAAAACGTTGGGTATGGCACGCCATCATCGCTCTTGGATAGAATACACAGTCAGACTATGTCAGGCGTGGCATGCCGTCATGGACCTTGGCCATCACACACGGTCGGACAACATCGGGCGTGGCATGACAACATCGCCCTTGGACAACATACACGATCAAACCACGTCCGGCGTGGCATATTTCATTGCCCTTTGACTGCACACACGATCGGACAACGTTGTTCCTGGCAATGCTATAATCGCCCTTGGGCAACACACATGGTTGGACGACGACAGTCGTTAAATTCCTTCATTGCCCTTTCGACAACACACATGGTCGAATGACGTCAAAGTGGCATGCCATCATCACCTTTGGACTGCACATACGGACGGATGACATCGGGATGGCATGCCATCATCACACTTGTGCCACACACACCATATAACGACGTTGGACGTGGTTATAACATCATCGCCTTTGAATGCACACACGATAGGAGGATATTAGGCGTGACATGTTTTCATCGCCCTTGGACAACACACACGATCGGATGACCTAGGGCGGGGTTTGGCCGCATGTCCCTTGGGCAGCACGCACGGTCGGATGAAGTCGAGAGTGGAATGCAATCATCGTCATTGGCCAGCACACCGGTCGGAAGAGCATAACATGCCATCTTTTCTCTTGGACTGCAGACAAGGTAGGATGACGTCGGGTGTGGCATGCCATCATCGCCCTTTGAAAGAAAACACAGTCGGAATACATCTGGCTTGGCATGCCATCATGGCACTGCGCTTGCACACACAGTCAGACGACATTGCGCGTGGCAGACCATCATTGCCCATGGACAACATACACAGCGTCAAACAGCGTCGGGGGTGGCATGCCATCATGTCCCTTGGACAGCATACATGGTCGCAAGACGTCGAGCGTAGCATGGTATCATTTCCCTTGGACTGCACACACGGTTGAATGACGTTGGGCGTGCCAATGCTATCTCGGCCTTGGGCAGTACACATGGTCGAATGACGTCGGGCGTTAAATGCCATCATTGCCTTTGGACAGCATACACTATCGGACTACGTCAGGTGTGGCATATTATTATCATCCTTGGAAAACATACAAGATAAGACGACGTCAGGTGTCGTATGTTATCATTGCCCTTAGACAGCACACACGATCCAATGACATCGGGTGTGGCATGCTCGCATGGACCTTGATTATGCCACACGGTCGAATGATGTTGGGAGTGGAATGCCATCACCGCCCTTGGAAAGCATTCACGGTGGAACGACATTGGGCGTGGCATGCCATCATAATCTTGGACAACATACACGGTCCGATGACGTCAGGCGTGCAATGCCATCATCGCCATTAGGAAACACAAGCGGTCGAATGACGTCGTGAGTGGCATGCCATCATCGCCATTAGGAAGCACATGCTGTCGAACAACGTCAGGCGTGACATGCCACTTCGCCCTTAGACAGCACATATAGTGGGACAACGTCGGGCGTGGCATGCCATCATCGCCCTTAGACAGCATACATGGTAGGACGACGTCGAGCATGGCATGTTATCATTGCCCTTGGACAGGACACATGATCGTACTACATCGGGTGTGGCAATGCTATAATCGCCCTTGGCCAGCGCACACGATCGGACGACGTCGGTTGTTTAATGAAATTATTGCCCGTGGACAACATATACGGTTAGACTACGTCAGGTGTGACATGTTATCATCGCCCTTCGAAATCAATCACAATCAGAAAATGTCGGGCGTGGGATGTTATCGTCACCCTTAGACAGCACACATGATCAGATGATGTCGAACGTGAAATGCCCACATGGCCCTTGGGCAGGCAGCACACACGGTAGGATGACGTCGGGCGTGGCATGCCATCATCGCCATTGGGCAGCATAGGCGGTCGGACGACGTTGGGCATGAGATGCCATCTTCTCCCTTGGACAACACGAATGGTGGAATGACGTCGGGCGTAGCATGCCATCATCACCTTTTGGACACCATAAACGATCGGACTGCGTCAGGCGTGGCATGCCATCATGGCACTTGACAAGCACACACGGTCGAAAAACGTCAGGCGTGGCACGCCATAATCGCCCTTCGACAGCATACACACGGTTGGATAACGTCGGGCATGACATCCAACTTTGCCCTTAGACAACATACACGAGCGGAAGACGTTGGGCGGGGCATGTTATCATCGCCCTTGGAGTGCACACACAGTTGGATGAAGTTGGGCGTGGCAATGCTATCATCGCCCTTAAGCAGCACACACGTTTGGACAATATCGACGTGGCATGTCATCATCACCCTCGTGCAGCAAACACGGTCGGACGATATCGGGTATTTGATACCATCATTGCCCTTGGATAGCACACACGGTCGGACAACGTTAGGCGTGACATGCCAACATGGTCCTTTGGCTGCACACACAGTCGGACGACGACGAGTGCGGCATGCCATTATCGCCCTTGGATAGAACACACGATAAGACTACGTCAGGTGTGGCATGCCATTATAGCCCTTGAGCAGCACACACGGTCGGACAACGTCGGGCGTGGCATCCCATCTTCGCCCTTGGAAAGCATACACATCGGACATTGTCGTGTGTGGCATGTTATCATCGCCTTTGAACAACACACAGGACTGGACAATGTAGGGCGGGGCATTCCCGCATGGCCCTTTGGCATTACACACTAAGACGTCGTGCGTTGCATGCCATTATCACCCTTGTGCAGCACTCAGGTTCGAACGATGTCGGGCATGACATATCATTATCGCCCTTTGGCAGCACACACGGTTGGACGAATTTGGGCGTGGCATGCCATCATCGCCCTTGACAGCATACACAGTCGGACTATGTCAGGCGTGGGATGCCATTATGGTCCTTGGCCAGCACACACGATTGTACTACGTCGAGTGTGGCAGGCAATCATCGCCCTTGCAAAGAATACACACAGTCGAACAACATCGAGTGTGGCATCCAACATTGCCCTAGTACAACATACACGATCGGGCGACATCAGGCGTGGCATGTTATCATCGCCCTTAAACTGGACACACGGTTTGACGTCGTTGGGCGTGGAAATGCTATCATCGCCCTTAGGCAGAATACACAGTCAGATGACATCGGGTGTTAAATTCCATCATTGCCCTTTGGACAGCATACATGGTCAGATGATGTAGACGTGCCATGCCATCATCGCTTTTTGACTGCATACACGGATGGACGACGTCGGAAGTGGCATGCCATCATCTCCCTTGTGCAGCACACACGATCGAACGACATCGGGCATTAGATGCCATCATTGCCCTTGGACAGCACACGCGATTGGACAACGTTAGGCGTGGCATGCCAGCATGGTCCTTGGGTAGCACACACGATCGAACAACATCGAGCGTGACATGCCATCTTCACCCTTAAACAACACACACGATCAGACTACGTCGTGCAAGGCATTCCATCATCGCCCTTGGGTAGTACACACGGTAGGACAACATCGGGCGTGGCATCCCGTCATGGCCCTTGGCCAGCACACACGGTCGGATGACGTTGGGCATGGCACGTTATCATCGCCCTTAAACAGCATACACAGGGTCGAACAACGTCGGGCGTGGCATGACAACATCACCCTTGGACAACATAGATGATCGAACGACGTCCGACGTGGCATATTACATCGCCCTTTGACTGCACACACGGTCGGACAACGTTGTTCATGGCATTGCTATCATCGGCCTTGGGAAACACACATGGTTGGATGACGTCAGTCGTTAAATTCCATCATTGCCCTTTGGACAACACACATGGTCGAATGACGTCAAAGTGGCATGCCATCATCTCCTTTGGAGTGCATATACGGACGAATGACGTCGGGAGTGGCATGCCATCATCACACTTGTGTAGCACACATGATTGAACGACGTCGGTCGTGGTTATAACATCATCGCCCTTGGAATGCACACAAGATAGGAGGAATTAGGCGTGACATGTTATCATCGCCCTTAGACAGCACACACGATCGGACGACCTTGGGCCTGGTTTGCCCGCCTTGACCTTGGGCAGCACGCATGGTCGGATGAAGTCGGGAGTGGAATGCCATCATCGTCATTGGGCAGCACACCGGTCGGAAGAAATCGAGCATAACATGCCATCTTTTCACTTGGACTGCAGAAAAGGTAGGATGACGTCGGGTGTGGTATGCCATCATCGCCCTTGGATAGAAAACAAAGTCGGACTACATCTGGCTTGGCATGCAATCTTGGCACTGCGCCTGCAAACACAGTCGGACGACATTGGGCGTGGCAAGCCATCATTGCCCATGGATAGCATACACAGGGCCGGATAGCATCAGGCATGGCATGACATCATCTCCCTTAGACAGCATACATAGTCGCAAGACGTCGAGCATAGTATGGTATCATTTCCCTTGGACTCCACACACGGTTGGACGACGTTGGGTGCGGTAATGTTATCATCGCCCTTGGGAAGTACATATGGTCGGATGACGTTGGGCATTAAATGCCATCATTGCCATTGGACAACATACACGATCGGACTACGTCAGGTGTGGCATATTATTATCATCCTTGGAAAGCATACAAGATTAGACGACGTCGGGTGTCGTATGTTATCATTGCCTTTAGATAGCAAACACGATCGAATGACATCAGGCGTGGCATGCCCGCATGGCCCTTGGTTATCCCACACGGTAGAATGATGTCGGGAGTGGAATGCCATCACCGCCCTTGGAAAGCATACACGGTGGAACGACGTTGGGTGTGGCATTCCATCATCACCCTTGGACAGCATACACGGTTGGATGACAGCGGGTGTGGCATGCCATCATTGCCATTACGCAACACAAGCGGTTGAATGACGTCAGGTGTGACATGCAGTCTTTGCCCTTAGACAACACATATATTGGTACAACGTCGAGCGTGGAATGCCATCATCGCCCTTAGACAGCATACATAGTAGGACGACGTCGATCATGGCATGTTATCATTGCCCTTGGATAGCACACACGATCGTACTACATCAGGTGTGGCGATGCTATAATCGCCATTGGACAGCACACACGATCGGACGACGTCGGGTGTTAAATGTTATCATTGCCCTTGGACAACATACACGTTTGGACTACGTTGGGTGTGACATGTTATCATCTCTCTACGAAACCAATCACAATCAGAAATTGTCGGGTATGGGATGTTATCATCGCCCTTCGATATATCACATGATCGGATGAAGTTGAATGTGAAATGCCCGCATGGCCCTTTGGCAGCACACATGGTAGGATGACGTCGGGCGTGGCATGCCATCATCGCCATTGTGCAGCACAGGCGGTCGGACGACGTCGAGCTTGAGATGCCATCTTCTCCCTTGGACAGCACAAATGGTGGGAGGACGTCGGGCGGAGCATGCCATCATCGCCCCTGGACAGCATAAACGATCGGACTACATCAGGCGTGGCATGCCATCATGGCCCTTGGCCAGCACACACGGTCGTAAAACGTCGGGCGTGGCACAACATAATCGCCCTTTGACCGCATACACACGATTATATAACGTCTTGCATGACATCCAACATCGCCCTTGGAAACCATCCACGATCAACCGACGTTGGACGTGGCATGTTATCTTCGCCCTTGGAGTGCACACACGATCGGATGACGTTGGGCGTGGAAATGCTATCATCGCCCTTGGGCAGCACACACGGTCGGAAAAGGTCGACGCGGCATGCCATCAACACCTTTGTGCAGCACACGCGGTCGGACGACGTTGGGCATTTGATGACATCATTGCCCTTGGATAGCACACACGGTCGGACGTCGTTAGGCGTGACATGCCAACATGATCCTTTGGCTTCACACACGGTTGGACGACGATGACCGTTGCATGACATTATCGCCCTTGGATAGCACACACAATCAGACTACGGCGGGTGTGGCATCCCATCATCGCCCTTGGAAAGCATACACGATCGGTCAATGTCGTGCATGGCATGTTATCATCTCCTTTGAACAACACACAAGATTGGACAACGTAGGGTGTGGAATTCCCGCATGGCCCTTGGGCATTACACCGAAGACGTCGGGCATGGTATGACATTATCGCCCTTGTGCAGCACACACGTTCGAACGATGTCGGGCGTGACATATCATTATCGCCCTTGTGAAGCACCCAGGGTAGGACGAATTTGGGCGTGGCATGCCATCATCACCCTTTGACAACATACACGGGCGGACGATGTCTAGCGTGGCATGCCATCATCGCCATTAGGCTGCACACGCAATCAGACGACGTTGGGTGTGCCATTCCATCATCGCCATTTGGCAGAACACAGGGTCGAACGATGCCATCTTCGCCGTTGGACAACACACATGATCGGACGACATCGAGTGTGGAATGCCCGGATGGCCCTTGGGCAGCACACACGGTCAGATGAAGTCGGGCGTTGCATTACCATCATCCCCATAAGGAAGCACACGCGGTCAGATGACATCGGGTTTGATATGCCATCTTCTCCCTTAGACAACATAGATTGTGGGACGACATCGGGCGTGGTATGTCATCATCGCCATTGGAAAGAATACACTGCTAGACTACGTTGGCCGTGGCATGCCATCATGGCCCTTGGCTAGCACACATGGTCGGACAACATCGGGCGTGGCGGACCATCATCGCCATTGGACAACAAACTCAGGGTCGGACGAAGTCGGGCGTGGTATGCCATCATCGCCCTTGGACATCATACACGGTAGGACAAAGTTGGGCATGGCATCCCATTATCGCCCTTGGAAAGCATACACGATCAGACGACGTCAGGCGTGGCATGTTATCATCACCCCTAAACAGCACACACGATTGAAAACCGCAGGGCTTTGCATGCCCGCAAGGCCCTTTGGCAGCACACACAGTTTGATGACGTTGGGCGTGGCATATATTATCACCCTTATGCAGCACACACATTCGGAAGACGTCTGGCAGGACATGCAATCTTCGCCCTTATAAAGCACACACGGTCGGACGATGTCGTGCATGACATGCCATCATCACCCTTGGAAAGCATACACGATCGGACGGCATCGGGCGTGGCATGTTATCATTGCACCTGAACATTACACACGATTGGACCACGTAGGGCGTTGCATGCCCGCATGTCCCTTTGGCAGCACCCACGGTTGGATGACGTAGGGCGAGGCATGCCATTATCGCCCTTGTGCAGCACACACGTTCAAACGACGTCCAGCATGACATGCAATCATCTTTCTAGGCAGCACACACGGTTGGACAATATAGAGCATAGCATTCCATCATCGCTCTTGGACAGCATACACGGTCAGACGACGCTGGGTGTGGCATGCCATCATCGCCATTGGGAAGCACACGCGATCGAATGATGTCAGGCGTAACATTCAATCTTTGCCCTTAGACAACACATATAGTGGGATGACGTCGAGCGTGGAATGCCATCATCGCCCATAGACAGCATACATGGTAGGACGACGTCGAGCATAACATGTTATCATTGCCCTTGGATAGCACACACAATCGCACTACATCGGGTGTGGTAATGCTATAATCGCCCTTGGCCAGCACACACGATCGGTTTACGTCAGGTATTAAATGTTATCATTGCCCATGGACAACATACACGGTTGGACTACGTAGGGTGTGACATGTTATCATCGCCCTCCGAAACCAATCACAATAAGAAACTGTCAGGCATGGGATGTTATCATCGCCCTTCAATATTACACATGATCGGATGAAATTGAACGTGAAATGCCCGGATGGCCCTTGGGCATCACACACGATAGAATGACGTCGGGCGTGGTATGCCATCATCACCATTGGGCAGCACAGGCGGTCGGACGACGTCGGGCATGAGATGCCATCATCTCCTTTGGACAGCATAAATGGTGGGACGACGTTGGGCGGATCATGTCATCATCGCCCTTGGACAGCATAAACGATCGAACTACGTCAGGCGTGGCATGCCATCATGGCCCTTGCCCAGCAAACACGGTCGGACAACTTTGGGCGTGGCACGCCATCATCGCCCTTCGACAGCATACACACGATTGTATAACATCTGGCATGAAATACAACATCGCCCTTGGACAACATACATGATCGGATGACGTTGGGTTGGGCATGTTGTCATCGCCCTTGGACTGCAGACACGGTCGGATGAAGTTGGGCGTGGAAATGCTTTCATCGCCCTTGGGCAGCACACATGGTCGGACAACGTCGACGTGGCATGACATCATCACACTTGTGCAGCACACGCGGTCGGATGACGTCGGGTATTTGATGATATCATTGCCCTTGGATAGCATACACGATCGGACGACGTTAGGCGTGACATGCCAACATGGTCCTTTGGCTGCACAAATGGTCGGACAACGACGAGCGTGGCATGCCATTATCGCCCTTGGATAGTACACAAGATCAGACTACGTCGAGTGTGGCATGCCATCATGGCCCTAGGGCAGCACACGATCGAACAACGTTGGGTGTGGCATCCCATCATTGCCCTAGGAAAGCATACATGATCGGACAATGTCGTGCATGGCATGTTATCATCGCCTTTGAACAACACATAGGACTGGAAAACGTAAGGCGTGGCATTCCCGCATGGCCCTTGGGCATTACACACAAAGACGTCGGGCGTGGCATGACATTATCGCCCTTGTGCAGCACACACGTTCTAACGATGTCCGGCGTGACATATCATTATCACCCTTGGGAAGCACCCAGGGTCGGACGAATTTGGGCGTGGCATGCCATCATCTCCCTTTGACAACATACACGGTCGGACGACGTCGAGCGTGGCATGCCATCGTCTCCATTAGGCCTCACACACAATCATACGGCGTCGGGTGTGGTATGCCATTATCGCCATTAGGTAGCACACAGGGTCGGACGTGCCATCTTCGCCCTTGGACAACACACATTATCGGACGACCTCGAGCGTGGCATGCTAGGCTGACCCTTGGGCAGCACACACGGTCAAATGAAGTCGCACGTTGGAATACCATCATCCCCGCTAGGAAGTACACTAAGTCAGATGACATCGGGCTTGATATGCCATCTTCTCCCTTAGACAACACAAATGGTCGAACGATGTCATGCATGACATGCCATCATCACCCTTGGAAAGTATACACGATCGGACGGCATCGGGCGTGGCATGTTATCATCGCCCCTGAACAGCACACACGATTGGACTACGTAGGGTGTTGCATGCCTGCATGGCCCTTTTGGCAGCACACACGGTTGCATGACATCGGGCGAGGCATGCCATTATCGCCCTTGTGCAGCACACATGTTCAAACAACGTCCAGCATGCCATGCAATCATCTCCCTTGGGCAGCACACACAATTGGACAATGTTGAGCTTGGCATTCCATCATCGCTCTTGGACAACATACACGTTCAGACGACGTCGGGTGTGGCATGCAATCATCGCCATAAGGAAGCACACGCTGTTGAACGACGTAAGGCGTGACATGCAGTCTTCACTCTAAGACAGCACATATAGTGGGACTACGTCGGGCATGGAATGCCATCATCGTCCTTAGACAGCATAAATGGTAGGCGACGTCGATCATGGCATGTTATTATTGCCCTTTGACACCAAACATAATCGTACTACATCGGGTGTGGCAATTCTATAATCGCCATTGGCCAGCACACACGATCTGACGATGTCGGGCGTTAAATGTTATCATTGCCAATGGTTAACATAATCGGTTGGACTACGTCGGGTGGGACATGTTATCATCTCCCTTCGAAACCAATCACAATAAGAGATTGTCGGGCGTGGGATGTTATCATTGCCCTTAGATATCACACATGATCGGACGAAGTTGAACGTAAAATTCCTGCATGGCCCTTGGGCAGCACACACGGTAGGATGACGTCGGGCGTGGCATGCCATCATCGCCATTGGGCAGCACACGCAGTCGGATGACGTCGGGCATGAGATTCCATCTTCTCCCTTGAACAGCAGAAATGGTAGGAGCATGCCATCATCGCCCTTGGACAACATAAATGATCGGACTACGTCTAGCGTGGCATGCTATCATGGCCCTTGGCCAGAACCCACGGTCAGACAACGTCATGCGTGGCGCGCCATCATCGCCCTTCGACAGCATACACACAGTTGTATAACGTCTGGCATGACATCCAACATCGCCCTTGGACAACATACACGATCGGACGACGTTGGGCGGGGCATTTTATCATCGCCCTTCGAGTGCACACACGGTCGGACGACGTTGGGCGTGGCAATGCTATCATCTCCCTCGGGCAGCACACACGGTCGGACTACGTCGACGTGGCATTCCATCATCACCCTTGTGCAGCACACACGGTCGGACGACGTCGGGTATTTGATGACATCATTGCCCTTGGATAGCACACACGGTCGGACGACGTTAGGCGTGACATGCCAACATGGTCCTTTGGCTGCACACACGGTCGGACAACGACGAGCGTGGCATGCCATTGTCGCCCTTGGATAGCGCACACGATCAGACTAAGTCGGGTGTGGCATGCCAGCATCGCCCTTGGGCAGCACACACGGTCAGATAACACGGTTGTGGCATCCCATCATCGCCTATGGAAAGCATACACGATCGGACAATGTCGTGCATGGCAAGCTACCATCGCCTTTGAACAACACATAGTACTGAAGAATGTAGGGCGTGGCATTCCCGCATGGCCCTTGGGAATTACACACAAAAACGTCGAGAGTGGCATGCCATTATCGCCCTTGTGCAGCACACACATTCGAAGGATGTCGAGCGTGACGTATCATTATCGCCCTTGGGAAGCATAGAGGGTCGGACGAATTTGGGCGTGGCATGCCATTATCCCCCTTTGACAATATACACGGTTAGACGACGTTGAGCGTGGCATGCCATCGTCGCCATTAGGCCGTACACACAATTAGACGGCGTCGGGTGTGGCATGCCATCATAGCCATGAGGTAGCACACAGGGTCGGACAATGCCATCTTCGCCCTTGGACAGCACACATGATCGGAAGGCCTCGAGCGTGGCATGCCCGATTGGCCCTTGGGCAGCACACACGGTTAGATGAAGTCGGATGTTGCAATACATCATCCCCATTGGGAAGCACACGCGGTCAGATGACATCGGGCTCGGTATGCCATCTTCTCTCTTAGACAACACAGATGGTGGGACGACATCGGGCGTGGTATGCCATCATCGCCATTGGAAATAATACACAGCTAGACTACTTTGGCTGTGGCATGCCATCATGGTCCTTGGCTAGCACACATGGTCGGACAACATCGGGCGTGGCGGACCATCATCGCCCTTGGAAAACATACACAGGGTCGAACGACGTCGGGCGTGGTATGCCCTCATTCCCCTTGGAGTTCATACACGGTAGGACGACGTCGAGCATGGCATGTTACCATTGCCCTTGGACAACACACACGGTAAGACGACGTTGGGCGTGGCACACCATTGTTGCCTTTGGATAGCATACACATGGTTGGACAACGTCGGGCGTGGCATCAATCATTGTCCTTGGTGAACATACACAACCGGACGAAGTCGGGTGTGGCAAATTATCATCGCCCTTAGACTACACATACGGTCGAACGATGTTGGGCGTGGGAATGCTATCATCGCCCTTTGGCAGCACATACGGTCGGACGACATTGGGCATTAAATTCCATTATTGCACTTTGGACAATACACATGGTCGAACGAAGTCGACATGGCATGTCATCATCGCCTTTGGACTGCTCACAGAGACGAATGACGTCGGGCTTGGCTTGTTATCATTGACCTTTGGATAACACACACAATCGAATGACGCTAGGAATGACATTCCTGCATGGCCCTTCGACAGTAGACACGATCGGATAAAAGTCGAGCGTAATATGCCATCATCGCCATTGGTCAGCACATGTGGTCGAACGACGTCGGGCGTGACATGACATCTTCCTCCTTGGACAACACATACGATGGGACAACGTCGGGTATGGCACGCCATCATCGCTCTTGGAAAGAATACACAGTCAGACTATGTAAGGCGCGGCATGCCGTCATGGACCTTGGCCATCACACACGGTCGGACAACATCGGGCGTGGCATGACAACATCGCCCTTAGACAACATACACAATCAAACCACGTCCGGCGTGGCATATTTCATTGCCCTTTGACTGCACACACGGTCGGACAACGTTGTTCATGGCAATGCTATAATCGCCCTTGGGCTACACACATGGTTGGTCGACGACAGTCGTTAAATTCCTTCATTGCCCTTTCGACAACACACATGGTCAAATGACGTCAAAGTGGCATGCCATCATCGCCTTTGGACTGCACATACGGACGGATGACGTCGGGATGGCATGCCATCATCGCACTTGTGCCACACACACCATATAACGACGTTGGACGTGGTTATAACATCATCGTCTTTGAATGCACACACGATAGGAGGATATTAGGCGTGACATGTTTTCTTCGCCCTTGGACAACACACACGATCGAATGACCTAGGGCGGGGTTTTCCCGCATGTCCCTTGGGCATCACGCACGGTCGGATGAAGTCGAGAGTGGAATGCAATCATCGTCATTGGCCAGCACACCGATCGGAAGAAATCGAGCATACCATGCCATCTTTTCTCTTGGACTGCAGACAAGGTAGGATGACGTCGGGTGTGGCATGCCATCATCGCCCTTGGAGAGAAAACACAGTCGGAATACATCTGGCTTGGCATGCCATCGGACGATGTTGGGCGTGGCAATGCTATCATCGTCCTTGGGCAGACATGCCATCTTTGCCCTTAGACAACATACACGCTGGGCCAACGTCGGACGTGGCACGCCATCATCTCTCTAGGAAAGAATACACAGTAAGACTATGTCAAGACTAGCATTCCGTCATAGCCCTTGGATAGCACACATGGTCGGATGACGTCAGGCTTGGAACGCCATCATCGCCGTTGGACAGCATACACAGGGTCAGACAACGTCAGGCGTGGCATGCCAACATCGCCCTTGGACAACACACACGATCAAACGACATCTGGCGTGGCATATTATCATCGCACTTTGACCGCACACACGGTCGGACAACGTTGTGTTGGCAATGCTATCATCGTCCTTGGACAACACACATGGTCAGACGACGTCAGCCGTTAAATTCCATCAATGCCCTTTGAACAACACACATGGTCGAATGACGTCAAAGTGGCATTCCATTATCTCTTTTGGACTGCACATAGGGACGGATGACGTCGGGAGTGGCATTACATCATCACACTTGTGCAGCACAAATGATCGAACGACGTTGGCCGTGGTTATAACATCATCTCCCTTGGAATGCACATACGATTAGAGGATAATAGGCGTGACATGTTATCATCCCCCTTGGACAGCACAGAGGATCGGACGACCTTGGGCGTGGTTTGCCCGCATGGACCTTGGACAACACGCACAATCGGATGAAGTCGAGAGTGAAATGCCATCATCGTCATTGTGCAGCACACGCGGTCGGAAGACATCGAGCATGACATGCCATCTTTACACTTGGACTGCACACATAATAGGATGACGTCGGGTGTGGCATGCCATCATCGCCCTTGGATAGAAAAAATAGCTGGACTACATCTGGCCTGGCATGCCATCATGGAACTACGCCTGCACACACGGTCGAACGACATTGGTCGTTGCAGGCCATCATTGCCCATGGATAGCATACACAGGGTCGGATAGCATCGCGCGTGGCATGCCATCACCTTCCTTGGAAAGCATACATGGTCGCAAAACGTCGAGCGTAGCATGGTATCATTGCGCTTGGATTCCACACACGGTTGGATGACGTTGGTCGCGGCAATGCTATCATAGGCCTTGGGATTTACACATTGTCGGATGACGTCGGACATAAAATGCCATAATTGCCCATGGACAGCATACACGATCGGACTACGTCAGGTGTGGCATATTATTATTATCCTTGGAAAGCATACAAGATCAGACGATGTCGGGTGTCGTATGATATCATTGCCCTTAGAGAGCAAACATGATTGAATTATATCGGGTGTGGAATGCCCTCATGGCCCTTGGTTATCACACACGGTCGAATAATGTCGGGCGTGGAATGCCATCATCACCCTTGGTCAGCATACACGGTCGGATGACATCGGGCGTGGAATGCCATCATTGCCATTATGCAACACAAGTGGTGGAATGACGTCGTGCTTGGCATACCATCATAGCCATTGGGAAGCACACGCGGTCCAACAACGTCAGGCGTGACATGCAGTCTTCACACTTAGACTACACATATAGTGGGATGACGTCGGGCGTGGAATGCCATCATCGCCCCTAGACAGCATACATGGTAGGACGACGTCGAGCATGGCATGTTATCATTGCCCTTGGACAGCACACACGATCGTACTACATTGGGTGTGGCAATGTTATTATCACCCTTGGCCAGCACACACGATCGGACGACGTCGGTTGTTAAATGTTATCATTTCCCATGGACAACAGACACGGTTGGACTACGTCGGGTGTGACATTTTATCATCGCCCTTCGAAACCAATCATAATAAAAAATTGTCGGGCGTGGGATGTTATAAT
>NC_028642.1:42412060-42426254 GCF_001406875.1 Solanum pennellii | reverse complement strand
TTTCGCAGCACATACGGTCGGACGACATTGGGAGTTAAATTCCATCATTGCACTTTGGACAGCACACATGGTCGAACGAAGTCGACATGGCATGCCATCATCGCCTTTGGTCTGCTCATAGAGACGGATGACGTCGGGCTTGGCATGTTATCATCGTTCTTTGGATAACCCACACAATTGGATGACGTTGGGAATGACATGCCTGCATGGCCCTTCGGCAGCAGACACGGTCGGATAAAGTCGATCGTGGAATGCCATCATCGCCTTTGGTCAGCACATGTGGTCGAACGACGTCGGGCGTGACATGCCATCTTCCTCCTTGGACAACACACACCATGGGACAACGTCGGGCGTCGCACGCCATCATTGCTCTTGGGAAGAATACACAGTCGGACTATGTCAAGCGTGGCATGCCGTCATTGACCTTGGCCAGCACACACGGTCGGATGACGTCGGGCATGGCACGCTATCATCTCCCTTGAACAGCATACACAGGGTCGAGCAACATCGGGCGTGGCATGACAACATCGCCCTTGGACAACATACACGATCAAACGACGTCATGCGTGGCATATTACATCGCCATTTGACTGCACACATGGTTGGACAACGTTGTTCATGGCAATGCTATAATCGCCCTTGGGCAACACACATGGTTGGAAGACGTCAGTCGTTAAATTCCATCATTGCCCTTCGGACAACACACATGGTCGAATGACGTCAAAGTGGCATGCCATCATCGCCTTTGGACTGCACATACTGACGGATGACGTCGGGAGTGGCATGCCATCATCGCACTTTTGCCGCACACACAATTGCACGACGTTGGTCGTGGTTATAACATCATCGCCCATTGAATGCACACACGATAGGAGGATATTAGGTGTGACATGTTTTCATCGCCCTTGGACAACACACACGATCGGACGACCTTGGGCGGGGTTTTCCCGCATGTCCCTTGGGAAGCACGCACGGTCGGATGAAGTTGGGAATGGAATGCAATCATCGTTATTGGGCAGCACACCGGTCGGAAGACATCGAGCAAAACATGCCATCTTTTCTCTTGGACTGCAGACAAGGTAGGATGACGTCGGGTGTGGCATGCCATCATCGCCCTTGAAGAGAAAACACATTCGGACTACATCTGGCTTGCCATGCCATCATGGCACTGCGCCTGCACATACAGTCAGATGACATTGCGCGTGGCAGACCCACATCGCCCATAGACAGCATACACAGCGTCAAACAGCGTCAGGGGTAGCATGCCATCATCTCCATTGGACAGCATACATGGTCGCAAGACGTCGAGGGTAGCATGGTATCATTTCCCTTGGACTGCACACACGACTGGACGACGTTGGGCGTGGCAATGCTATCATCGGCCTTGGGCAGTACACATGGTCGGATGACGTCGGGCGTTAAATGCCATCATTTCCTTTGGACAGCATACACTATCGGACTACGTCAGGTCTGGCATATTATTATCATCTTTGGAAAACATACAAGATAAGACGACGTCGGGTGTCGTATGTTATCATAGCCCTCAGAGAGCACGCACGATCAAATGACATCGGGTGTGGTATGCTCGCATGGACCTTGGTCATGCCACACGGTCGAATGATGTCGGGGGTGGAATGCCATCACCACCCTTGGAAAGCATACACGGTGGAACGACATTGGGCGTGGCATGCCATCATAAACCTTGGACAACATACACGGTAGTACGACGTCGGGCGTGAGATGCCATCATCGCCATTAGGCAACACAAGCGGTCGAATGACGTCGTGAGTGGCATGCCATCATCGCCATTAAGAAGCACACACGGTCGAACAACGTCAGGCGTGACATGCCACTTCGCCCTTAGACAGCACATATAGTGGGACGACGTCGGGCGTGGCATGCCATCATTGCCCTTAGACATCATACATGGTAGGACGAAGTCGAGCATGGCATGTTATCATTTCCCTTGGACAGCACACACGATCGTACTACATCGGGTGTGGCAATGCTATAATCGCCCTTGGCCAGCACACACGAACGGACGACGTCGGGTGTTAAATTCAATCATTGCCCGTGGACAACATATACGGTTGTACCACGTCGGGTGTGACATGTTATCATCGCCCTTCGAAATCAATCACAATCAGAAAATGTCGGGCATGGGATGTTATCATCGCCCTTAGACAGCACACATGATCAAATCAAGTCAAACGTTAAATGCCCACATGGACCTTGGGCAGCACACATGGTAGTATGACGTCGGGCGTGGCATGCCATCATCGCCACTGGGCAGCACAAGCGGTCAGACGACGTCGGGCATGAGATGCCATCTTCTCCCTTGGACAACACAAATGGCGGAATGACGTCGGGCGTAGCACGCCATCATCGCCCTCTGACACCAGAAACGATTGGACTGCGTCAAGCGTGGCATGCCATCGTGGCACTTGGCCAGCATACACGGTCAGAAAACGTCTGGCGTGGCACGCCATCATCGCGCTTTGACAGCATACACACGGTCGGATAACGTCGGGCATGACATCAAACTTCACCCTTGGACAACATACACGATAGGACGACGTTGGGCGGGGCATGTTATCATCGCCCTTGGAGTGCACACACGGTTGGATGACGTTGGGCGTGGCAATGCTATCATCGCCCTTAGGCAGTACACACGGTGGGACAACATCGACGTGGCATGTCATCATCACCCTCGTGCTGCAAACACGATCGGACGACGTCGGGTATTTGATACCATCATTGCCCTTGGATAGCACACACGGTCAGACTAGGTTAGGCATGACATGCCAACATGGTCCTATGGCTGCACACACAGTCGGACGACAACGAGCGTGGCATGCCATTATCGCCCTTGGATAGAACACACGATAAGACTACCTCGGGTGTGGCATGCCATTATAGCCCTTGGGCAGCACACACGGTCGGACAACGTTGGACGTGGCATCCCATCATTGCCCTTGGAAAGCATACACATCGGACATTGTCATGTGTGGCATGTTATCATCGCCTTTGAACAACAAACAGCACAGGACAATGTAGGGCGTGTCATTCCCGCATGGCCCTTGGGCATTACACACGAAGACGTCATGCGTGGCATGCCATTATCGCCCTTTGGCAGCACACAGGGTCGAACGAATTTGGGCGTGGCATGCCATCATCGTCTTTAGACAGCATACACAGTCGGACTATGTCAGGCGTGGGATGCCATCATGGTCCTTGGCCAGCACACACGATTGTAAGACGTCGAGCGTGGCACGAAATCATCGCCCTTGGAAAGCATACACACGGTCGAACAACATCGAGTGTGGCATCCAACATTGCCTCTAGGACTACATACACGATCGGGCGACATCAGGCGTGGCATGTTATCATCACCCTTAAACTGAACACACTGTTTGACGTCATTGGGCGTGGAAATGCTATCATCGCCCTTAGGCAGCATACACAGTCAGATGACATCGGGCGTTAAATTCCATCATTGCCCTTTGGACAGCATACAAGGTCAGATGATGTCGACGTGCCATCCAATCATCGCCTTTGGACTGCATACACGGATCGAACGACATCGGGCATTAGATGCCATCATTGCCCTTGCGCAGCACACACGATTGAACGACATCGGGCATTAGATGCCATCATTGCCCTTGGACAGAACACGCGATCGGACGACATTAGGCGTGGCATGCCATCATGGACCTTAGGTAGCACACACGATCGGACAACATCGAGCGTGGCATGCCATCATCACCCTTAAGCAGACACACGATCAGACTACGTCGTGCAAGGCATGTCATCATCGCCCTTGGGTAGCACACACGGTCGGACAACATCGGGCGTTGCATCCCGTCATGGCCCTTGGCCAGCACACACGGTCGGATGATGTCGGGCATGGAACGCTATCATCGCCCTTGAACAACATACACAAGGTCGAACAACGTCGGGCGTGGCATCACAACATCACCCTTGGACAACATAGACGATCGAACGACGTCCAACGTGGCATATTACATCGCCTTTTGACTGCACACACGGTCGGACAACGTTGTTCATGGCAATGCTATCATCGCCCTTGGGAAACACACATGGTCGGACGACGTCAGGCGTTAAATTCAATCGTTGCCCTCTAGACAACACACATGGTCGAATGACGTCAAATTGGCATGCCATCATCGACTTTGGACTGCACATACGGACGGATGACGTCGGGAGTGGCATGCCATTATCACACTTGTGAAGAACACACAATCGAACGACGTTGGTCGTGGTTATAGCATCATCGCCCTTGGAATGCACACACGATAGGAGGATATTAGGCATGACAAGTTATCATCACCCTTGGACAGCACACACTATCGGACGACCTTGGGCGTGGTTTGCCCGCATCGACCTTGGGCAGCACGCACGATCGGATGAAGTCGGGAGTGGAATGCCATCATCGTCATTGGGCAGCAAACCGGTCGGAAAACCTCGAGCAGAACATGCCATCTTTTCACTTGGACTGCAGACAAGGTAGGATGACGTCGGTTGTGGTATGCCATCATCGCCCTTGGATAGAAAACACAGTCGGACTACATCTAGCTTGGCATGCAATCATGGCACTGCGCCTGCACACATAGTCAAACGACAATGGGCGTCGCAGGCCATCATTGCCCATCGATAGCATACACAGGGTCGGATAGCATCGGGCATGGCGTGTCATCATCTCCCTTGGACAGCATACATGGTCGCAACACGTCGAGTGTAGTATGGTATCATTGCCCTTGGACTCCACACACGGTTGGACGACGTTGGGCGCGACAATGCTATCATCGGCCTTGGGAAGTAAACATGGTCGGATGACGTTGGGCATTAAATGCCATCATTGCCCCTGGACAACATACACGATCGGACTACGTCAGATGTGGCATATTATTATCATCCTTGGAAAGCATACAAGATAAGACGACGTCGGGTGTCGTATGTTATCATTGCCCTTAGAGAGCAAACACGATCGGATGATATCAGGCGTGGCATGCCCGCATGGCCTTTGGTTATCCCACACGGTAGAATGATGTCGGGAGTGGAATGCCATCACCGCCCTTGGAAAGCATACACGATCGAACGACGTTGGGTGTGGCATGCCATCATCACCCTTCGACAGCATACACGGTCGGATGACATCGGGCGTGGCATGCCATCATTGCCATTACACAACACAAGCGGTCGAATGACGTCGTGGTTGACATGCCATCATTGCCATTGGGAAGCACACGCAGACGAACGACGTCAGGCATGACATGCAGTGTTCGCCCTTAGACAACACATATAGTGGGACGACGTCGAGCGTGGAATGCCATCATCGCCCATAGACATCATTCATGGTAGGACGACGTCGAGCATGGCATGTTATTATTGCCCTTGGATAGCACACACGATCGTACTACATCGGCTGTGGCAATGCTATAATCGCCCTTGGCCAGCACACACGATCGGACGACGTCGGGTGTTAAATGTTACATTGCCCATGGACAACATACACGGTTGGACTACGTCAGGTGTGATATGTTATCATCGCCCTTCGAAACCAATCACAATCAGAAAATGTCAGGCGTGGGATGTTATCATCGCCCTTAGACAACACACATGATCAGATGAATGCGAACGTGAAATGCCCACATGGCCCTTGGGTAGCACACACGGTAGGATGACGTCGGGCGTGGCATGCCATCATCACCATTAGGCAGCACAGGTGGTTGGATGACGTCGAGCATGAGATGCCATCTTCTCCCTTGGACAGCACAAATGGTGGGACGACATCGGGCGGAGCATGCCATCATCGCCCTTGGACAGCATAAACGATCGGACTATGTCAGGCGTGGCATGCCAAAATGGCCCTTGGCCAGCACACACGGTCGTAAAACGTCGGGCGTGGCACACCATCATCGCCCTTCGACAGCATACAAACGATTGTATAACGTCTGGCATGACATCCAACATCGCCCTTAGACACCATACACGATCGGACGACGTTGGACGTGGCATGTTATCATTGCCCTTGGACTGCACACACGGACGGATGACATTGGGCGTGGAAATGCTATCATCGCCCTTGGGCATCACACACGGTCGGACAAGGTCGACGTGGCATGCGATCATCATCAACTTTGTGCAGCACACGCGGTCGAACGACGTTGGGTATTTGATGACATCATTCCCCTTGGATAGCACACACGGTCGAACGACATTAGGCATGACATGCAAACATGATCCTTTGGCTTCACACACGGTTGGACGACGATGACCGTGGCATGACATTCTCGCCCTTGGATAGCACACACGATCAGACTGCGTCGGGTGTTGCATCCCATCATCGCCCTTGGAAAGAATACACGATCGGACAATGTCGTGCATGGCATGTTATCATCGCCTTTTAAAAACACACAAGATTGGACAACGTAGGTTGTGGCATTCCCGCATGGCCCTTGGGCATTACACACGAAGACGTCGGGCGTGGCATACCATATCTCCCTTATGCAGCACACACGTTCGAACAATGTCGGGCGTGACATATCATTATCGCCCTTGGGAAGCACCCAGGGTAGGACGAATTTGGGCGTGGAATGCCATCATCTCCCTTTGACAACATACATGGTCTGACGACGTCGAGCGTGGCATGCCATCATCGCCATTGGGCTGCACATACAATCAGACGGCGTCGGGTGTGGCATGCCATCATCGCCATTAGACAGAACACAGGGTCGGACTATGCCATCTTCGTCGTTCGACAGCACACACGATCGGACGACCTCGAGTGTGGCATGCCCAGGTAGCCCTTGTGCAGCACACACGGTCAGATGAAGTCGGGCGTTGCAATACCATCATCTCCATTAGGAAATACACGCGGTCAGATGACATCGGGCTTGATATGCCATCTTCTCCCTTAGACAACATAAATGGTGGTATGACATTGGGCGTGGTATGCTATCATCGCCATTGGAAAGAATACACTGCTAGACTACGTTGGCTGTGGCATGCCATCATGGCCCTTGGCCAGCACACACGGTTGGACAACATCGGGCGTGGCGGACCATCGTCGCCTTTGGACAGCATACAACGGGTTGGACGAAGTCGGGCGTGGTATGCCATCATCGCCCTTGGACATCATACACGGTTGGACAAAGTCGGGCATGGCATCCCATCATCGCCCCTTAATAGCAGACACGATTGAACAACGTAGGACTTTGCAAGCCCGCATGGCCCTTTGGCAGCACACATGGTTTAATGACGTTGGGCGTGGCATGCCATTATCACCCTTGTACAGCACACACATTCGGACGAAGTCGGGCAGGACATGCAATCATCGCCCTTATAAAGCACACACGGTCGGACGATGTCGTGCATGACATGCCATCATCACCCTTGGAAAGCATACACAATCGGACGGCATCGAGCGTGTCATGTTACCATCGCCCCTGAACAACATACACGATTGGACCACGTAGGGCGTTGCATGCCCGCATGGCCCTTTGGCAGCACACATGGTTGGATGACGTCGGGCGAGGCATGCCATTATCGCCCTTGTGCAGCACACATGTTCAAACGACGTCCAGCATGACATGCAATCATCTCCCTTGGGCAGCACACACGGTTGGGCAATGTCGAGCATGGCATTCCATCATCGCTCTTGGACAGCATACACGGTCTGACGACGTCGGACGTGGCATGCCATCATCGCCATTGAGAAGCATACACGGTCGAACTACGTCAGGCGTGACATGCAGTCTTCGCCCTTAGACAACACATTTAGTGGGACGACGTCGAGCGTGGAATGCCATCATCGCCCTTAGATAGCATATATGGTAGGACGATGTCGAGCATGTCATGTTATCATTTCCCTTGGATAGCACACACGATCGTACTACATTTGGTGTGGTAATGCTGTAATCGCCCTTGGCCAGCATACACGATCGGACGACGTCAGGTGTTAAACGTTATCATTGCCCATGGACAACATACACGGTTAGACTACGTCGGGTGTGACATGTTATCATCGCCCTTCGAAACCAATCACAATCAGAAATTGTCGGGCATGGGATGTTATCATCTCCCTTCGATATTACACATGATCGGATGAAGTTGAACGTGAAATGCCAGCATGGACCTTGGGCAGCACACACTATAGGATGACGTCGGGCGTGGCATGCCATCATCGCCATTGGGAAGCACAGGCGATCGGACGACGTCGGGCATGAGATGCCATCATCTCCCTTGGACAGCACAAATGGTGGGACGACGTCGGGCGGAGCATGCCATCATCGCCCTTGGACAGCATAAATGATCGGACTACGTCAGGCGTGGCATGCCATCATGGCCCTTGGCCAGCACACACGGTCGGACAACGTTGGGCGTGGCACTCCATCATCGCCCTTCGACAGCATACACACGATTATATCACTTCTGGCATGACATCCAACCTCGCCCTTGGACAACATACATGATATGATGACGTTGGGTGGGGCAAGTTATCATCGTCCTTGGAATGCACACACAGTCGGATGACGTTGGGCGTGGAAATGCTATCATCGCCCTTGGGCAGCACACACGGTCGGACAACGTCGACGTGGCATGCCATCATCACCCTTGTGCAGCACACGCGGTCGGATCACGTCGGGTATTTGATGACATCATTGCCCTTGGATAGCACACACAGTCGGACGACGTTTGGCGTGACATGCCAACATGGTCCTTTGGCTGCACACACGGTCGTACAACAACGAGCGCGGCATGCCATTATCGCCCTTGGATAGCACACACGATCAGACTATGTCGGGTGTGGCATGCCATCATCGCCCTTGAATAGCACACAGTTGAACAACATCGGGTGTGGCGTCCCATCATCGCCCTTGGAAATCATACATGATCGGACAATGTCGTGCATGGCATGTTATCATCGCCTTTGAACAACACACAGTACTGAACAACTTAGGGCGTGGCATTCCCTCATGGCCCTTGGGAATTACACACGAAGACGTCGGCCAGGGCATGACATTATCGCCCTTGTGCAGCACACACGTTCAAAGGAAGTCGGGCGTGACATATCATTATCGCCCTTGGGAAGCACACAGTGCCATCATCCCCCTTTGACAACATACACGGTTAGACGACGTTGAGCGTGGCATGCCATCGTCGCCATTAGGCCGTACACACAACCAGACGGCCTCGGGTGTGGCATGCCATCATCGCCATTAGGTAAAACACAGGGTCGGACGATGCCATCTTTGCCTTTGGAAAGCACACATGATCGGAAGACCTCGAGCGTGGCATGCCCGATTGGCCCTTGGGAAGCACACACGGTCAGATGAAGTCAGACGTTGCAATACTATCATCCCCATTTGGAAGCACACCCGGTCAGATGATATCGGGCTCGATATGCCATCTTCTCCCTTAGACAACACAGATGGTGGGACGACGTCGGGCGTGGTATGCCATCATCGCCATTAGAAATAATACACATCTAGACTACGTTGGCTGTGGCATGCCATCATGGTCCTTGGCTAGCACACATGGTCGGACAACATCAGTTGTGGCGGACCATCATCGCCCTTAGACAACACACATGGTTGGACGACGTCAGTCATTAAATTCCATCACTGCCCTTTCGACAAAACACATGGTCGAATGACGTCAAAGTGGCATGCATTCATAGCCTTTGGACTGCACATACGGACGGATGACGTCGGGATGGCATGCCATCATCGAACTTGTGCCACACACACCGTCAAACGACGTTGGACGTGGTCATAGCATCATCGCCCGATAGGAGGATATTAGGCGTGACATGTTTTCATCGCCCTTGGATAACACACACGATCGGATGACCTAGGGCGGGGTTTGCCCGCATGTCCCTTGGGCAGCACGCACGGTCGGATGATGTCGGGAGTGGAATGCAATCATCATCATTGGGCAGCACACCGGTCGGAAGACATCGAGCATAACATGCCATCTTTTCTCATGGACTGCAGACAAGGTAGGATGACTTCGGGTGTGGCATGCCATCATCGCCCTTGGAGAGAAAACACAGTTGGAGTACATCTGGCTTGGCATGCCATCATGGCACTGCGCCTGCACACACAGTCGGACGACATTGCGCATGGCAGACCATCATTGCCCATGGACATCATACACAGTGTTAAACAGCGTCGGGGGTGGCATGCCATCGTCTCCCTTGGACAGCATACATGGTCGCAAGACGTCGAGCGTAGCATGGTATCATTTCCCTTGGACTGCACACACAGTTGGACGACGTTGGGCGTGCCAATGCTATCATCGGCCTTGGGCAGTACACATGGTCGAATGACGTCGGGCTTTAAATGCCATCATTGTCTTTGGACAGCATACACTATCGGACTACGTCAGGTGTGGCATATTATTATTATCCTTGTAAAACATACAAGATAAGACGACGTTGGGTGTTGTATGTTATCATTGCCCTTAGAAAGCACACACGATCCAATGACATCGGGTGTGGCATGCTCGCATGGACCTTGGTTATGCCACACGGTCGAATGATGTCGGGAGTTGAATGCCATCAACGCCCTTGGAAAGCATACACGGTGGAACGACATCGGGCGTCGCATGCCATCATCGCCATTAGAAAACACAAGTGGTCGAATGACGTCGGGCGTGGCATGCCATCATCGCCATTAGAAAACACAAGTGGTCGAATGACGTCGTGAGTGGCATGCCATCATCGCCATTAGGAAACACACAGTCGAACAACGTCAGGCGTGACATGCCACTCCGCCCTTAGACAGCACATATAGTGGGACGACGTCGGGCGTGGCATGCCATCATCTCCCTTAAACAGCATACATGGTAGGACGACGTCGAGCATGGCATGTTATCATTGCCCTTAGACAGCACACACGATCGTACTACATCGGGTGTGGCAATGCTATAATCGCCCTTGTCTAGCGCACACCATCGGACGACGTCGGTTGTTAAATGAAATCATTGCCCGTGGACAACATAAACGGTTGGACTACGTCGGGTGTGACATGTTATCATCGCCCTTCGAAATCAATCACAATCAGAAAATGTCGGGTGTGGGATGTTATCATCACCCTAAGACAACACACATTATCTGATGAAGTCGAACGTGAAATGCCCATATGGCCCTTGGGCAGCACACACGGTAGGATGACGTCGGGCGTGGCATGCCATCATCGCCATTGGGCAGCACAGGCGGTCGGACGACGTCGGGCATGAGATGCCATCTTCTCGCTTGGACAACACAAATGGCGGAATGACGTCGGGCGTAGCACGCCATCATCGCCCTTGGACACCATAAACGATCGGACAGTGTCAGGCGTGGCATGTCATCATGTCACTTGGCCAGCAATCATGGTCGGAAAACGTCGGGCGTGGCACGCCATCATCGCCCTTCGACAGAATACACAGGGTCGGATAACGTCGGGCATGACATCCAACTTCACCCTTGGACAACATACACGATCGGACGACGTTGGGCGGGGCATGTTATCATCACCCTTGGAGTGCACACACGGTTGGATGACGTTGGGCGTGGCAATGCTATCATCGCCCTTAAGCAGCACACACGGTGGGACAACAACGACGTGGCATGTCATCATCACCCTCGTGCAGCAAACACGATCGGACGACGTCGGGTATTGGATACCATCATTGCCCTTGGATAGCACACACGGTAAGACGACGTTAGGCATGACATGACAACATGGTCCTTTGGCTGCACACACAGTCGGACGACAACGAGCGTGGCATGCCATTATCGCCCTTGGATAGTACACACGATAACACTACCTCGGGTGTGGCATGACATTATAGCCCTTGGGCAGCACACACGGTCGGACAACGTTAGGCGTGGAATCCCATCATCGCCCTTGGAAAGCATACATATCCGACATTGTCATGTGTGGCATGTTATCATCGCCATTGAACAACACACAGGACTGGACAATGTAGGGCGTGGCATTCCCGCATTGCCCTTGGGAATTACACATGAAGACGTCATGCGTGGCATGCCATTATCACCCTTGTGCAGCACACAGGTTCGAACGATGTCGGGCATGACATATCATTATCGACTTTGGCAGCACACAGGGTCGAACGAATTTGGGCGTGTCATGCCATCATCGCCCTTAGACAGCATACACAGTCGGACTATGTCAGGCGTGGGATGCAATCATGGTCCTTGGCCAGCACTCACGATTGTACGACGTCGAGCGTGGCACACAATCATCGCCCTTGGAAAGCATACACACGGTCGAACAACATCGAGTATGGCATCCAACAATGCCCTAGGACTACATACACGATCGGGCAACATCGGGAGTGGCATGTTATCATCACCCTTAAACTGGACACACTGTTTGACATCGTTGGGCGTGGAAATGCTATCATCGCCCTAAGGCATCATACACAGTTAGATGACATCGGGCGTTAAATTCCATCGTTTCCCTTTGGACAGCATACAGGGTCAGATGATGTCGACGTGCCATGCCATCATCGCCTTTGGACTGCATAAACTGATGGACGATGTCGGGAGTGGCATGTTATCAACGCCCTTGCGCAGCACACACGATCGAACGACATCGGGCATTAGATTCCATCATTACCCTTGGACAGAACACGCGATTGGACAACGTTAGGCGTGGCATGCCAGCATGGTCCTTGGGTAGCACACACGATTGGACAACATCGAGCGTGGCATGCCATCATCATCATTAAACAGACACATGATCAGACTACGTCGTGCAAGGCATGTCATCATCGCCCTTGGGTAGCACACACGGTCGGACAACATCAGGCGTTGCATCCCGTCATTGCCCTTGGCCAGCACACACGGTCGGATGATGTCGGGCATGGCACGCTATCATCGCCCTTGAACAACATACACAGGGTCGAACAACGTCGGGCGTGGCATCACAACATCACCCTTGGACAACATAGACGATCGAACGACGTCTGACGTGGCATATTACATCGCCCTTTGACTGCACACACGGTCGGACAATGTTGTTCATGGCAATGCTATCATCGCCCTTGGGAAACACACATGGTCGGACGACGTCAGGCGTTAAATTCCATCATTGCCCTCTGCACAACACACATGGTCGAATGACGTCAAAGTGGCATGTCATCATCGCCTTTGGACTGCACATATGGACGGATGACGTCGCGAGTGGCATCCCATTATCACACTTGTGCAGCACACACGATCGAACGACGTCGGTCGTGGTTATAACATCATCGCCCCTTGAATGCACACACGATAAGAGGATATTAGGCGTGACATGTTATCATCGCCCTTGGACAGCACACACGATCGGAAGACCTTGGACGTGGTTTGCCCGCATCAACCTTAGGCAGCACGCACGATCGGATGAAGTCGGGAGTAGAATGCCATCATCGTCATTGGGCAACACACCGGTCGGAAAACATCGAGCAGAACATGCCATCTTTTCACTTGGACTGCAGACAAGGTAGGATGACGTCGGTTTGTGTATGCCATCATCGCCCTTGGATAGAAAACACTGTCGGACTACATCTAGCTTGGCATGCAATCATGGTACTGCGCCTGCACACATAGTTAGACGAAATTGGGCGTGGCAGGCCATCATTGCCCATCGATAGCATACATAGGGTCGGATAGCATCGAGTATGGCATGCCATCATCTCCCTTGGACAGCATACATGGTCGCAAGACGTCGAGCGTAGTATGGTATCATTGCCCTTGGACTGCACACACGGTTGGACGACGTTGGGCGCGGCAATGCTATCATCGGCCTTGGGAAAGTACACATGGTCGGATGACGTTGGGCATTAAATGCCATCATTGCCCTTGGACAACATACACCATCGGACTACGTCAGATGTGGCATATTATTATCATCCTTTGAAAGCATACAAGATTAGACTATGTCGGGTGTCGTATGTTATCATTGCCCATAGAGAGCAAACACGATCGGATGACAACAGGAGTTGCATGCTTGCATGGCCCTTGGTTATCCCACACGGTAGAATGATGTCGTGAGTGGAATGCCATCACCGCCCTTGGAAAGCATACACGGTCGAACGACGTTGGGTGTGGCATGCGATCATCACCCTTGGACAGCATACACGGTCGGATGACATCGGGCGTGGCATGCCATCATTG
>NC_028642.1:42401056-42408015 GCF_001406875.1 Solanum pennellii | reverse complement strand
ACCTTGGGCAGCACGCACGATCGGATGAAGTCGGGAGTAGAATGCCATCATCGTCATTGGGCAACACACCGGTCGGAAAACATCGAGCAGAAAATGCCATCTTTTCACTTAGACTGTAGACAAGGTAGGATGACGTCGGTTGTGGTATGCCATCATCGCCCTTGGATAGAAAACACTGTCGGACTACATCTAGCTTGGCATGCAATCATGGTACTGCGCCTGCACACACAGTTAGACGAAATTGGGCGTGGCTGGCCATCATTGCCCATCGATAGCATACATAGGGTCGGATAGCATCGAGCATGGCATGCCATCATCTCCCTTGGACAGCATACATGGTCGCAAGATGTCGAGCGTAGTATGGTATCATTGCCCTTGGACTGCACACACGGTTGGATGACGTTGGGCGCGGCAATGCTATCATCGGCCTTGGGAAAGTACACATGGTCGGATGACGTTGGGCATTAAATGCCATCATTGCCCTTGGACAACATACACGATCGGACTACGTCAGATGTGGCATATTATTATCATCCTTTGAAAGCATACAAGATCAGACTACGTCGGGTGTCGTATGTTATCATTGCCCTTAGAGAGCAAACACGATCGGATGACAACAGGCGTGGCATGCTCGCATGGTTCTTGGTTATCCCACACGATAGAATGATGTCGTGAGTGGAATGCCATCAGCGCCCTTGGAAAGCATACACGGTCGAACGACGTTGGGTGTGGCATGCGATCATCACCCTTGGACAGCATACACGGTCGGATGACATCGGGCGTGGCATGCCATCATTGCCATTACGCAACACAAGCGGTCGAATGATGTCGTGGTTGACATGCCATCATCGCCATTGGGAAGCACACGCGGACGAACGGCGTCAGGCATGACATGCAGTCTTCGCCCTTAGACAACACATATATTAGGACGACGTCGAGCGTGGAATGCCATCATCGCCCTTAGACAGCATTCATGGTAGGACGACGTCGAGCATGGCATGTTATTATTGCCCTTGGATAGCACACAAAATCGTACTACATCAGGTGTGGAAATGCTATAATCGCCCTTAGCCAGCACACACGATCGGGCGACGTCGGGTGTTAAATGTTATCATTGCCCATGGACAACATACACGGTTGGACTACGTCGGGTGTGACATGTTATCATCGCCCTTCGAAACCAATCACAATCAGAAAATGTCGGGCGTGGATGTTATCATCGCCCATAGACAGCACACATGATCAGATGAAGTCGAACGTGAAATGCTCACATGTCCCTTGGGCAGCACACACGGTAGGATGACGTCGGGCGTGGCATGCCATCATCGCCATTGGGCAGCACAGGTTGTCGGACGACGTCGAGCATGAGATGCCATCTTCTCCCTTGGACAGCACAAATGGTGGGACAACATCGGGCGGAGCATGCCATCATCGCCCTTGGACAGCATAAACGATCGGACTATGTAAGGCGTGGCATGCCATCATGGTCCTTGGCCAGCACACACGGTCGTAAAACGTCGGGCGTGGCACACCATCATCGCCTTTCGACAGCATACACACGATTGTATAACGTATGGCATGAAATCCAACATCACCCTTGGACTCCATACACGATCGGACGACGTTGGACGTGGCATGTTATCATGGCCCTTGAACTGCACACACGGACGGATGACATTGGGCGTGGAAATGCTATCATCGCCCTTGGGCAGCACACACGGTCGGACAAGGTCGACATGGCATGCGATCATCATCACCTTTGTGCAGCACACGCGGTCGGACGACGTCGGGTATTTGATGACATCATTGCCCCTGGATAGCACACACGGTCGGACGACGTTAGGAATGACATGCCAACCTGATCCTTTAGCTTCACACACGGTTGGACGACAATGACCGTGGCATGACATTATCGCCCTTGGACAACACACACGATCAGACTACGTCGGGTGTGGCATCCCATCATCGCCCTTGGAAAGCATACACGATCGGACAATGTCGTGCATGGCATGTTATCATCGCCTTTGAACAACACACAAGATTGGACAACGTAGGGTGGGGCATTCCCGCATGGCCCTTCGGCATTACACACGAAGACGTCGGGCGTGGCATACCATTATCGCCCTTGTGCAGCACTCACGTTTAGACGATGTCGGGCGTGACATATCATTATCGCCCTTGGGAAGCACCCAGGGTAGGACGAATTTGGGCGTGGAATGCCATCATCTCCCTTTGACAACATACATGGTCGGACGACGTCGAGCGTGGCATGCCATCATCGCCATTAGGCTACACATGCAATCAGACGGCGTACGGTGTGGCATGCCATCATCTCCATTAGGCAGAACACAGGGTCGGACTATGCCATCTTTGCCGTTGGACAACACACACGATCGGACGACCTCGAGTGTGGCATGCCCGGCTGGCCCTTGGGCAGCACACACGGTCAGATGAAGTCGGGCGTTTCAATACCATCATCCCCATTAGGAAGCACACGCGGTCAGATGACATCGGGCTTGATATGCCATCTTCTCCCTTAGAAAACATAAATAGTGGGACGAAATCGGGCGTGGTATGCCATCATCGCCATTGGAAAGAATACATTGCTAGACTACGTTGGTTGTGGCATGCCATCATAGACCTTGGCCAGCACACACGGTTGGACAACATCGGGCGTGGAGGACCATCATCGCCTTTGAACAACATACACAGGGTTGGACGAAGTCGGGCGTGGTATGCCATCATCGCCCTTGGACATCATACATGGTTGGACAAAGTCGGGCATGGCATCCCATCATCGCCCTTGGAAAGCATACATGATCTGACGACGTCAGGCGTGGCATGTTATCATCGCCCCTTAACATCACACACGATTGAACAATGTAGGACTTTGCATGCCCGCATGGCCCTTTGGCAACACACATGGTTTGATGACGTTGGGCGTGGCATGCCATTATCACCCTTGTGTAGCACACACATTCGGACGACGTCGGACATGACATGCAATCATCGCCCTTATAAAGCACACACGGTCGGACAATGTCGTGCATGACATGCCATCATCACCCTTGGAAAGCATACACGATCGGACGGCATCGGGCGTGGCATGTTATCATCGCTCCTGAACAATATACACGATTGGACCGTGTAGGGCGTTGCATGCCCGCATGGCCCTTTGGCAGCACACACGGTTGGATGACGTCGGGCGAGGCATGCCATTACTGCCCTTGTGCAGCACACACGTTAAAACGACGTCCAGCATGACATGCAATCATCTCCCTAGGGCAGCACACACGGTTGGAGAATGTCGAGTATGGCATTCCATCATCGCTCTTGGACAGCATACACGGTCAGACGACGTCGGACGTGGCATGCCATCTTCGCCATTGAGAAGCACACATGGTCGAACTACGTCAGGCGTGACATGCAGTCTTCGCCCTTAGACAACACATATAGTGGGACGACGTCGAGCGTGGAATGCCATCATCGCCCTTAGACAACATACATGGTAGGACGACGTCGAGCATGTCATTTTATCATTTCCCTTGGATAGCACACATGATCGTACTACATCGGGTGTGGCAATGCTATAATCGCCCTTGGCCAGCATACACGATCGGCAACGTCAAGTGTTAAATGTTATCATTGCCCATGGGCAACATACAAGGTTGGACTACGTCGGGTGTGACATGTTATCATCGCCCTTCGAAACCAATCACAATTAGAAATTGTCGGGCATGGGATGTTATCATCGCCCTTCGATATTACACATGATCGGATGAAGTTGAACGTGAAATGCCCGCATGGCCCTTGGGCAGCACACACGGTAGGATGACGTCAGGAGTGGCATGCCATCATCGCATTGGGCAGCACAGGCGGTCGGACGACGTCGGACATGAGATGCCATCATCTCCCTTGGACAACACAAATGTTATCATCGCCCTTGGAGTGCACACACGGTCGGATGATGTTGGGCGTCGCAATGCTATCATCTCCTTTGGGCAGCACACACGGTCGGACAACGTCGACGTGGCATTCCATCATCACCCTTGTGCAGCACACACGATCGGACGACGTCGGGTATTTGATGACATCATTGCACTTGGATAGCACACACGGTCGGACGACGTTAGGCGTTACATGCAAACATGGTCCTTTGGCAGCACACACAGTCAGACAACAACGAGCGTGGCATGCCATTATCGCCCTTGGATAGCACACACGATCAGACTTAGTCGGGTGTGGCATGCCATCATCGCCCTTGGGCAGCACACACGGTCGGACAACGTCGGTTGTGAAATCCCATCATCGCCCTTGGAAAGCATACACGATCGGACAATGTCGTGCATGTCATGTTATCATCGGCTTTGAACAACACACAGTACTGAACAACGTAGGGCGTGGCATTCCCCCATGGCCCTTGGGAATTGCACACGAAGACTTCGGTGTGGCATGCCAGTATCGCCCTTGTGCAGCACACACGTTCGAAGGATGTCGGGCGTGACATATCATTATCGCCCTTGGGAAGCACACAGGGTCGGACGAATTTGGGCGTGGCATGCCATCATCCCCGTTTGACAACATACATGGTTAGACGACGTTGAGCGTGGCATGCCATCTTCCTCCTTGGACAACACACACGATGGGAAAACGTCGGGTATGGCACGCTATCATCGCTCTTGGAAAGAATACACAGTCAGACTATGTCAGGCGTGGCATGCCGTCATGGACCTTGGCCATCACACACGGTCGGACAACATCGGGCGTGGCATGACAACATCGCCCTTGGACAACATACACGATCAAACCACGTCCGGCGTGGCATATTTCATTGCCCTTTGACTGCACACACGGTCGGACAACGTTGTTCATGGCAATGCTATAATCGCCCTTGGGCAACACACATGGTTGGACGACGACAGTCGTTAAATTCCTTCATTGCCCTTTCGACAACACACATGGTCGAATGACGTCAAAGTGGCATGCCATCATCGCCTTTGGACTGCACATACGGACGTATGACGTCGGGATGGCATGCCATCATCGCACTTGTGCCACACACACCATATAACGACGTTGGACGTGGTTATAACATCATCGCCTTTGAATGCACACACGATAGGAGGATATTAGGCGTGACATGTTTTCATCGCCCTTGGACAACACACACGATCGGATGACCTAGGGCGGGGTTTGGCCGCATGTCCCTTGGGCAGCACGCACGGTCGAATGAAGTCGAGAGTGGAATGCAATAATCGTCATTGGCCAGCACACCGGTCGGAAGACATCGAGCATAACATGCCATCTTTTCTCTTGGACTGCAGACAAGGTAGGATGACGTCGGGTGTGGCATGCCATCATCGCCCTTGGAAAGAAAACACAGTCGGAATACATCTGGCTTGGCATGCCATCATGGCACTGCGCTTGCACACACAGTCGGACGACATTGCGCGTGGCAGACCATCATTGCCCATGGACAGCATACACAGTGTCAAACAGCGTCGGGGGTGGCATGCCATCATCTCCCTTGGACAACATACATGGTCGCAAGACGTCGAGCGTAGCATGGTATCATTTCCCTTGGACTGCACACACGGTTGAATGACGTTGGGCGTGCCAATGCTATCTCGGCCTTGGGCAGTACACATGGTCGGATGACGTCGGGCGTTAAATGCCATCATTGCCTTTGGACAACCTACACTATCGGACTACGTCAGGTGTGGCATATTATATCATCCTTGGAAAACATACAAGATAAGACGACGTCAGGTGTCGTATGTTATCATTGCCCTTAGACAGCACACACGATCCAATGACATCGGGTGTGGCATGCTCGCATGGACCTTGATTATGCCAGACGGTCGAATGATGTTTGGAGTGGAATGCCATCACCGCCCTTGGAAAGCATACACGGTGGAACGACATTGGGCGTGGCATGCCATCATAATCTTGGACAACATACACGGTCCGATGACGTCAGGCGTGGCATGCCATCATCGCCATTAGGAAACACAAGCGGTCGAATGACGTCGTGAGTGGCATGCCATCATCGCCATTAGGAAGCACATGCTGTCGAACAACGTCAGGCGTGACATGCCACTTCGCCCTTAGACAGCACATATAGTGGGACAACGTCGGGCGTGGCATGCCATCATCGCCCTTAGACAGCATACATGGTAGGACGACGTCGATCATGGCATGTTATCATTGCCCTTGGACAGCACACATGATCGTACTACATCGGGTGTGGCAATGCTATAATCGCCCTTGGCCAGCGCACACGATCGGACGACGTCGGTTGTTTAATGAAATTATTGCCCGTGGACAACATATACGGTTAGACTACGTCGGGTGTGACATGTTATCATCGCCCATCGAAATCAATCACAATCAGAAAATGTCGGGCGTGGGATGTTATCGTCACCCTTAGACAGCACACATGATCAGATGATGTCGAACGTGAAATGCCGACATGGCCCTTGGGCAGGCAGCACACACGGTAGGATGACGTCGGGCGTGGCATGCCATCATCGCCATTGGGCAGCATAGGCGGTCGGACGACGTTGGGCATGAGATGCCATCTTCTCCCTTGGACAACACGAATGGTGGAATGACGTCGGGCGTAGCATGCCATCATCACCTTTTGGACACCATAAACGATCGGACTGCGTCAGGCGTGGCATGCCATCATGGCACTTGACAAGCACACACGGTCGAAAAACGTCAGGCGTGGCACGCCATAATCGCCCTTCGACAGCATACACACGGTTGGATAACGTCGGGCATGACATCCAACTTTGCCCTTAGACAACATACACGAGCGGAAGACGTTGGGCGGGGCATGTTATCATCGCCCTTGGAGTGCACACACGGTTGGATGAAGTTGGGCGTGGCAATGCTATCATCGCCCTTAAGCAGCACACACGTTTGGACAATATCGACGTGGCATGTCATCATCA
>NC_028642.1:42379941-42400961 GCF_001406875.1 Solanum pennellii | reverse complement strand
GGAGTGGAATGCCATCACCGCCCTTGGAAAGCATTCACGGTGGAACGACATTGGGCGTGGCATGCCATCATAATCTTGGACAACATACACGGTCCGATGACGTCAGGCGTGCAATGCCATCATCGCCATTAGGAAACACAAGCGGTCGAATGACGTCGTGAGTGGCATGCCATCATCGCCATTAGGAAGCACATGCTGTCGAACAACGTCAGGCGTGACATGCCACTTCGCCCTTAGACAGCACATATAGTGGGACAACGTCGGGCGTGGCATGCCATCATCGCCCTTAGACAGCATACATGGTAGGACGACGTCGAGCATGGCATGTTATCATTGCCCTTGGACAGGACACATGATCGTACTACATCGGGTGTGGCAATGCTATAATCGCCCTTGGCCAGCGCACACGATCGGACGACGTCGGTTGTTTAATGAAATTATTGCCCGTGGACAACATATACGGTTAGACTACGTCAGGTGTGACATGTTATCATCGCCCTTCGAAATCAATCACAATCAGAAAATGTCGGGCGTGGGATGTTATCGTCACCCTTAGACAGCACACATGATCAGATGATGTCGAACGTGAAATGCCCACATGGCCCTTGGGCAGGCAGCACACACGGTAGGATGACGTCGGGCGTGGCATGCCATCATCGCCATTGGGCAGCATAGGCGGTCGGACGACGTTGGGCATGAGATGCCATCTTCTCCCTTGGACAACACGAATGGTGGAATGACGTCGGGCGTAGCATGCCATCATCACCTTTTGGACACCATAAATGATCAGACTGCGTCAGGCGTGGCATGCCATCATGGCACTTGACAAGCACACACGGTCGAAAAACGTCAGGCGTGGCACGCCATAATCGCCCTTCGACAGCATACACACGGTTGGATAACGTCGGGCATGACATCCAACTTTGCCCTTGGACAACATACACGAGCGGAAGACGTTGGGCGGGGCATGTTATCATCGCCCTTGGAGTGCACACACGGTTGGATGAAGTTGGGCGTGGCAATGCTATCATCGCCCTTAAGCAGCACACACGTTTGGACAATATCGACGTGGCATGTCATCATCAGCCTCGTGCTGCAAACACGGTCGGACGATATCGGGTATTTGATACCATCATTGCCCTTGGATAGCACACACGGTCGGACAACGTTAGGCGTGACATGCCAACATGGTCCTTTGGCTGCACACACAGTCGGACGACGACGAGTGCGGCATGCCATTATCGCCCTTGGATAGAACACACGATAAGACTACGTCAGGTGTGGCATGCCATTATAGCCCTTGAGCAGCACACACGGTCGGACAACGTCGGGCGTGGCATCCCATCTTCGCCCTTGGAAAGCATACACATCGGACATTGTCGTGTGTGGCATGTTATCATCGCCTTTGAACAACACACAGGACTGGACAATGTAGGGCGGGGCATTCCCGCATGGCCCTTTGGCATTACACACGAAGACGTCGTGCGTGGCATGCCATTATCACCCTTGTGCAGCACTCAGGTTCGAACGATGTCGGGCATGACATATCATTATCGCCCTTTGGCAGCACACACGGTTGGACGAATTTGGGCGTGGCATGCCATCATCGCCGTTGGACAGCATACACAGTCGGACTATGTCAGGCGTGGGATGCCATTATGGTCCTTGGCCAGCACACACGATTGTACTACGTCGAGTGTGGCAGGCAATCATCGCCCTTGCAAAGAATACACACAGTCGAACAACATCGAGTGTGGCATCCAACATTGCCCTAGTACAACATACACGATCGGGCGACATCAGGCGTGGCATGTTATCATCGCCCTTAAACTGGACACACGGTTTGACGTCGTTGGGCGTGGAAATGCTATCATCGCCCTTAGGCAGAATACACAGTCAGATGACATCGGGTGTTAAATTCCATCATTGCCCTTTGGACAGCATACATGGTCAGATGATGTAGACGTGCCATGCCATCATCGCTTTTTGACTGCATACACGGATGGACGACGTCGGAAGTGGCATGCCATCATCTCCCTTGTGCAGCACACACGATCGAACGACATCGGGCATTAGATGCCATCATTGCCCTTGGACAGCACACGCGATTGGACGACGTTAGGTGTGGCATGCCAGCATGGTCCTTGGGTAGCACACACGATCGAACAACATCGAGCGTGACATGCCATCTTCACCCTTAAACAGCACACACGATCAGACTACGTCGTGCAAGGCATTCCATCATCGCCCTTGGGTAGCACAAACGGTAGGACAACATCGGGCGTGGCATCCCGTCATGGCCCTTGGCCAGCACACACGGTCGGATGACATTAGGCATGGCACGTTATCATCGCCCTTAAACAGCATACACAGGGTCGAACAACGTCGGGCGTGGCATGACAACATCACCTTTGGACAACATAGATGATCGAACGACGTCCGACGTGGCATATTACATCGCCCTTTGACTGCACACACGGTCGGACAACGTTGTTCATGGCATTGCTATCATCGGCCTTGGGAAACACACATGGTCGGATGACGTCAGGCGTTAAATTCCATCATTGCCCTTTGGACAACACACATGGTCGAATTACGTCAAAGTGGCACGCCATCATCTCCTTTGGAGTGCATATACGGACGAATGACGTCGGGAGTGGCATGCCATCATCACACTTGTGTAGCACACACGATTGAACGACGTCGGTCGTAGTTATAACATCATCGCCCTTGGAATGCACACACGATAGGAGGAATTAGGCGTGACATGTTATCATCGCCCTTGGACAGCACACACGATCGGACGACCTTGGGCGTGGTTTGCCCGCCTTGACCTTAGGCAGCACGCATGGTCGGATGAAGTCGGGAGTGGAATGCCATCATCGTCATTGGGCAGCACACCGGTCGGAAGAAATCGAGCATAACATGCCATCTTTTCACTTGGACTGCAGAAAAGGTAGGATGACGTCGGGTGTCGTATGCCATCATCACCCTTGGATAGAAAACAAAGTCGGACTACATCTGGCTTGGCATGCAATCTTGGCACTGCGCCTGCAAACACAGTCGGACGACATTGGGCGTGGCAAGCCATCATTGCCCATGGATAGCATACACAGGGCCGGATAGCATCAGGCATGGCATGACATCATCTCCCTTAGACAGCATACATAGTCGCAAGACGTCGAGCATAGTATGGTATCATTTCCCTTGGACTCCACACACGGTTGGACGACGTTGGGTGCGGTAATGTTATCATCGCCCTAGGAGTACATATGGTCGGATGACGTTGGGCATTAAATGCCATCATTGCCATTGGACAACATACACGATCGGACTACGTCAGGTGTGGCATATTATTATCATCCTTGGAAAGCATACAAGATTAGACGACGTCGGGTGTCGTATGTTATCATTGCCTTTAGATAGCAAACACGATCGAATGACATCAGGCGTGGCATGCCCGCATGGCCCTTGGTTATCCCACACTGTAGAATGATGTCGGGAGTGGAATGCCATCAGCGCCCTTGGAAAGCATACACGGTGGAACGACGTTGGGTGTGGCATTCCATCATCACCCTTGGACAGCATACACGGTTGGATGACAGCGGGTGTGGCATGCCATCATTGCCATTACGCAACACAAGCGGTTGAATGACGTCAGGTGTGACATGCAGTCTTTGCCCTTAGACAACACATATATTGGGACAACGTCGAGCGTGGAATGCCATCATCGCCCTTAGACAGCATACATAGTAGGACGACGTCGATCATGGCATGTTATCATTGCCCTTGGATAGCACACACGATCGTACTACATCAGGTGTGGCAATGCTATAATCGCCATTGGACAGCACACACGATCGGACGACGTCGGGTGTTAAATGTTATCATTGCCCTTGGACAACATACACGTTTGGACTACGTCGGGTGTGACATGTTATCATCGCTCTACGAAACCAATCACAATCAGAAATTGTCGGGTATGGGATGTTATCATCGCCCTTCGATATATCACATGATCGGATGAAGTTGAACGTGAAATGCCCGCATGGCCCTTGGGCAGCACACATGGTAGGATGACGTCGGGCGTGGCATGCCATCATCGCCATTGTGCAGCACAGGCGGTCGGACGACGTCGAGCTTGAGATGCCATCTTCTCCTTTGGACAGCACAAATGGTGGGACGACGTCGGGCGGAGCATGCCATCATCGCCCTTGGACAGCATAAACGATCGGACTACATCAGGCATGGCATGCCATCATGGCCCTTGGCCAGCACACACGGTCGTAAAACGTCGGGCGTGGCACAACATAATCGCCCTTTGACCGCATACACACGATTATATAACGTCTTGCATGACATCCAACATCGCCCTTGGACACCATCCACGATCAACCGACGTTGGACGTGGCATGTTATCTTCGCCCTTGGAGTGCACACACGATCGGATGACGTTGGGCGTGGAAATGCTATCATCGCCCTTAGGCAGCACACACGGTCGGAAAAGGTCGACGCGGCATGCCATCAACACCTTTGTGCAGCACATGCGGTCGGACGAAGTTATGCATTTGATGACATCATTGTCCTTGGATAGCACACACGGTCGGACGTCGTTAGGCGTGACATGCCAACATGATCCTTTGGCTTCACACACGGTTGGACGACGATGACCATGGCATGACATTATCGCCCTTGGATAGCACACACAATCAGACTACGGCGGGTGTGGCATCCCATCATCGCCCTTGGAAAGCATACACGATCGGTCAATGTCGTGCATGGCATGTTATCATCTCCTTTGAACAACACACAAGATTGGACAACGTAGGGTGTGGAATTCCCGCATGGCCCTTGGGCAATACACACGAAGACGTCGGGCATGGCATGACATTATCGCCCTTGTGCATCACACACGTTCGAACGATGTCGGGCGTGACATATCATTATCGCCCTTGTGAAGCACCCAGGGTAGGACGAATTTGGGCGTGGCATGCCATCATCTCCCTTTGACAACATACACGGGCGGACGACGTCGAGCGTGGCATGCCATCATCGCCATTAGGCTGCACAGGCAATCAGACGACGTTGGGTGTGCCATTCCATCATCGCCATTTGGAAGAACACAGGGTCGAACGATGCCATCTTCGCCGTCGGACAACACACATGATCGGACGACATCGAGTGTGGAATGCCCGGATGGCCCTTGGGCAGCACACACGGTCAGATGAAGTCGGGCGTTGCATTACCATCATCCCCATAAGGAAGCACACGCGGTCAGATGACATCGGGTTTGATATGCCATCTTCTCCCTTAGACAACATAGATTGTGGGACGACATCGGGCGTGGTATGTCATCATCGCCATTGGAAAGAATACACTGCTAGACAACGTTGGCCGTGGCATGCCATCATGGCCCTTGGCTAGCACACATGGTCGGACAACATCGGGCGTGGCGGACCATCATCGCCTTTGGACAACATACTCAGGGTCGGACGAAGTCGGGCGTGGTATGCCATCATCGCCCTTGGACATCATACACGGTAGGACAAAGTTGGGCATGGCATCCCATTATCGCCCTTGGAAAGCATACACGATCAGACGACGTCAGGCGTGGCATGTTATCATCACCCCTAAACAGCACACACGATTGAAAACCGCAGGGCTTTGCATGCCCGCAAGGCCCTTTGGCAGCACACACAGTTTGATGACGTTGGGCGTGGCATATATTATCACCCTTATGCAGCACACACATTCGGAAGACGTCTGGCAGGACATGCAATCTTCGCCCTTATAAAGCACACACGGTCGGACGATGTCGTGCATGACATGCCATCATCACCCTTGGAAAGCATACACGATCGGACGGCATCGGGCGTGGCATGTTATCATTGCACCTGAACATCACACACGATTGGACCACGTAGGGCGTTGCATGCCCGCATGTCCCTTTGGCAGCACACACGGTTGGATGACGTAGGGCGAGGCATGCCATTATCGCCCTTGTGCAGCACACACGTTCAAACGACGTCCAGCATGACATGCAATCATCTTTCTAGGCAGCACACACGGTTGGACAATATAGAGCATAGCATTCCATCATCGCTCTTGGACAGCATACACGGTCAGACGACGCTGGGTGTGGCATGCCATCATCGCCATTGGGAAGCACACGCGATCGAATGATGTCAGGCGTAACATTCAATCTTTGCCCTTAGACAACACATATAGTGGGATGACGTCGAGCGTGGAATGCCATCATCGCCCATAGACAGCATACATGGTAGGACGACGTCGAGCATAACATGTTATCATTGCCCTTGGATAGCACACACAATCGCACTACATCGGGTGTGGTAATGCTATAATCGCCCTTGGCCAGCACACACGATCGATTGACGTCAGGTATTAAATGTTATCATTGCCCATGAACAACATACACGGTTGGACTACGTAGGGTGTGACATGTTATCATCGCCCTCCGAAACCAATCACAATAAGAAACTGTCAGGCATGGGATGTTATCATCGCCCTTCAATATTACACATGATCGGATGAAATTGAACGTGAAATGCCCGGATGGCCCTTGGGCATCACACACGATAGAATGACGTCGGGCGTGGTATGCCATCATCACCATTGGGCAGCACAGGCGGTCGGACGACGTCGGGCATGAGATGCCATCATCTCCTTTGGACAGCACAAATGGTGGGACGACGTTGGGCGGATCATGTCATCATCGCCCTTGGACAGCATAAACGATCGAACTACGTCAGGCGTGGCATGCCATCATGGCCCTTGCCCAGCAAACACGGTCGGACAACTTTGGGCGTGGCACGCCATCATCGCCCTTCGACAGCATACACACGATTGTATAACATCTGGCATGAAATACAACATCGCCCTTGGACAACATACATGATCGGATGACGTTGGGTTGGGCATGTTGTCATCGCCCTTGGACTGCAGACACGGTCGGATGAAGTTGGGCGTGGAAATGCTATCATCGCCCTTGCGCAGCACACATGGTCGGACAACGTCGACGTGGCATGACATCATCACACTTGTGCAACACACGCGGTCGGATGACGTCGGGTATTTGATGACATCATTGCCCTTGGATAGCATACTCGATCGGACGACGTTAGGCGTGACATGCCAACATGGTCCTTTGGCTGCACAAATGGTCGGACAACGACGAGCGTGGAATGCCATTATCGCCCTTGGATAGTACACACGATCAGACTACGTCGAGTGTGGCATGCCATCATGGCCCTAGGGCAGCACACGATCGAACAACATTGGGTGTGGCATCCCATCATTGCCCTAGGAAAGCATACATGATCGGACAATGTCGTGCATGGCATGTTATCATCGCCTTTGAACAACACATAGGACTGGAAAACGTATGGCGTGGCATTCGCTCATGGCCCTTGGGCATTACACACAAATACGTCGGGCGTGGCATGACATTATCGCCCTTGTGCAGCACACACGTTCTAACGATGTCCGGCGTGACATATCATTATCACCCTTGGGAAGCACCCAGGGTCGGACGAATTTGGGCGTGGCATGCCATCATCTCCCTTTGACAACATACACGGTCGGACGACGTCGGGTGTGGCATGCAATCATCGCCATAAGGAAGCAGACGCTGTTGAACGACGTAAGGCGTGACATGCAGTCTTCGCTCTAAGACAGCACATATAGTGGGACTACGTCGGGCATGGAATGCCATCATCGTCCTTAGACAGCATAAATGGTAGGCGACGTCGAGCATGGCATGTTATCATTTCCCTTTGACAGCAAACATAATCGTACTACATCGGGTGTGGCAATTCTATAATCGCCATTGGCCAGCACACACGATCGGACGATGTCGGGCGTTAAATGTTATCATTGCCAATGGTTAACATAATCGGTTGGACTACGTCGGGTGTGACATGTTATCATCTCCCTTCGAAACCAATAACAATAAGAGATTGTCGGGCGTGGGATGTTATCATTGCCCTTAGATATCACACATGATCGGACGAAGTTGAACGTAAAATTCCCGCATGGCCCTTGGGCAGCACACACGGTAAGATGACGTCGGGCGTGGCATGCCATCATCGCCATTGGGCAGCACACGCAGTCGGATGACGTCGGGCATGAGATTCCATCTTCTCCCTTGAACAACATAAATGGTAGGAGCATGCCATCATCGCCCTTGGACAACATAAATGATCGGACTACGTCTAGCGTGGCCTGCTATCATGGCCCTTGGCCAGCACCCACGGTCAGACAACGTCATGCGTGGCGCGCCTTCATCGCCCTTCGACAGCATACACACAGTTGTATAACGTCTGGCATGACATCCAAAATTGCCCTTGGACAACATACACGATCGGACGACGTTGGGCGGGGCATTTTATCATCGCCCTTCGAGTGCACACACGGTCGGATGACGTTGGGCGTGGCAATGCTATCATCTCCCTCGGGCAGCACACACGGTCGGACAATGTCGACGTGGCATTCCATCATCACCCTTGTGCAGCACACACGGTCGGACGACGTCGGGTATTTGATGACATCATTGCCCTTGGATAGCACACACGGTCGGACGACGTTAGGCGTGACATGCCAACATGGTCCTTTGGCTGCACACACGGTCGGACAACGACGAGCGTGGCATGCCATTGTCGCCCTTGGATAGCGCACACGATCAGACTAAGTCGGGTGTGGCATGCCAGCATCGCCCTTGGGCAGCACACACGGTCAGATAACACAGTTGTGGCATCCCATCATCGCCAATGGAAAGCATACACGATCGGACAATGTTGTGCATGGCAAGCTACCATCGCCTTTGAAAAACACATTGTACTGAAGAACGTAGGGCGTGGCATTCCCGCATGGCCCTTGGGAATTACACACGAAAACGTCGGGAGTGGCATGCCATTATCGCCCTTGTGCAGCACACACATTCGAAAGATGTCGAGCGTGACGTATCATTATCGCCCTTGGGAAGCATAGAGGGTCGGACGAATTTGGGCGTGGCATGCCATTATCGCCCTTTGACAACATACACGGTTAGACGACGTCGAGCGTGGCATGCCATCATCGCCATAATGCCGCACACACAATCAGATGGCGTAGGGTGTCGCATGCCATCATCGCCATTAGGTAGCACACAGGGTCGGACGATGCCATCTTAGCCCTTGGAGAGCACACATGATCGGACGACCTCGAGCGTGGCATGCCTGATTGGCCCTTGGGCAGCACACACGGTCACATGAAGTCGGACGTTGCAATACCATCATCCACATTAGGAAGCACACGCGGTCAATGACATCGGGCTTGATATGCCATCATCTCCCTTAGACAACACAGATGGTGGGACGACATCGGGCGTGGTATGCCATCATCGCCATTGAAAATAATACACAACTAGACTATGTTGGTTGTGGCATGCCATCATGGTCCTTGGACAACATATACAGGGTCGGACGACGTTGGGCGTGGTATGCCTTCATCGCCCTTGGACATCATACACGGTAGGACGACGTCGAGCATGGCATGTTACTATTGCCCTTGGACAACACACACGGTCAGACGACGTTGGGCGTGGCACGCCATTGTGGCCTTTGGATAGCATACACATGGTTGGACAACGTCGGGCGTGGCATCAATCATTGTCCTTGGTGAACATACACAGCCGGATGAAGTCGGGTGTGGCATGTTATCATTGCCCTTGGACTGCACATACGGTCGAATGATGTTGGGAGTGGGAATGCTATCATCTCCCTTCGGCAGCACATACGGTCGGACGACATTGGGCGTTAAATTCTATCATTGCACTTTGAACAGCACACATGGTCGAACGAAGTGGACATTGCATGCCATCATCGCCTTTGGAATACTCAGAGAGACAGATGACGTCGGCCTTGGCATGTTATCATCGATTTTTGGATAAAACACACAATCGGATGACGTTGGGAATGACATTCCTGCATGGCCCTTCGGTAGCAGACACAGTCGGATAAAGTCGAGCGTTGAATGCCATCATCGCCATTGGTCAGCACACGTGGTCGAACGACGTCGGGCGTGACATGCCATCTTCCTCTTTGGACAACACACACGATGGGACAACGTCGGGCGTGGCACGCCATCATCACTCTTGGAAAGAATACACAGTCGGACTATGTCAGGCATGTCATGCCGTCATGGACCTTGGCCAGCACACACGGTCGGATGACGGCAGGCATGGCAAACTATCATCGCCCTTGAACAGCATACACAGGGTCGAACAACGTTGGGCGTGGCATGACAACATCACCCTTGGACAAAATACACGATCGAACGACGTCCGGCGTGGCATATTTCATCGCCCTTTGACTGCACACACGGTCGAACAACGTTGTTCATGGAAATGCTATAATCGCCCTTGGGCAACACACATGATTGGACGACGTTAGTCGTTAAATTCCATCATTGCCCTTTGGACAACACACATGGTCCAATGACGTCAAAGTGGCATGCCATCATCGCCTTTGGACTGCACATACAGACGGATGACGTCAGGAATGGCATGCCATCATCGCACTTGTGTAGCACACACGATCGAACGACGTTGGCCGTGGTTATAACATGATCGCCCTTTGAATGCCCACACGATAGGAGGATATTAGGCGTGACGTGTTATCATCGCCCTTGGACAGCACACACGATCGGACGACCTTGGGTGGGGTTTGCCCGCATGTCCCTTGGGCAGCACGCACGGTCGGATGAAGTCGGGAGTGGAATGCCATCATCGTCATTGGGCAACACACCGGTCGGAAGTTATCGAGCATAACATGCCATCTTTTCACTTGGACTGCAGACAAGGTAGGATGACGTCTGGTGTGGTATGCCATCATCGCCCTTCGAGACAAAACATAGTCGGACTACATTTGGCTTGGCATGCCATCATGACGCGCCTGCACACACACTCGGACAACATTGCGCGTGGCAGACCATCATTGCCCATGGACAGCATACACAGTGTCAAACAACATCGGGTGTGGCATGCCATCATCTCCGTTGGACAACATACATGGTCGCAAGACGTCGAGCGTAGCATGGTATCATTTCCATTAGACTGCACACACAGTTGGACGACGTTGGGCGTGGCAATGCTATCATCGGCCTTGGGCTGTACACATGGTCGGATGACGTCGGGCATTAAATGCCATCATTGCCTTTTGACAGCATACACTATCGGACAACGTTAGGTGTGGCATATTATTATCACCCTTGGAAAGCATAAAAGATAAGAAGACGTTGGGTGTCGTATGTTATCATTGCCCTTAGAGAGCACACACGATCGAATGACATCTGGTGTGGCATGCTCGCATGGACCTTGGTTATGCCACATGGTCGAATGATGTCGGGGGTGGAATGCTATCACCGCCCTTAGAAAGCATACACGGTGGAACGATATTGGGCGTGGCATGCCATCATAAACCTTGGACAACATACACGGTTGGATGACGTCGGGCGTGGCATGCCATCATCGCCATTAGGCAACACAAGCGATCGAATGACGTCGTGAGTGGCATGCCATCATTGCCATTATGAAGCACACGCGGTCGAACGACGTCAGGCGTGACATGGCACTTCGCCATCAGACAGCACATATAGTGGGACGACGTCGGGCGTGACATGCCATCATCGTCATTAGACAGCATACATGGTAGGACGACGTCGAGCATGTCATGTTTTCATTTCCCTTGGATAGCACACACGATCGTACTACATCGGGTGTGGCAATGATATAATCGCCCTTGGCCAGCACACACGATCGGACGACGTCGGTGTTAAATGCAATCATTGCCCGTGGACAACATATACGGTTGGACTATGTCGGGTGTGACATGTTATCATCGCCCTTCGAAATCAATCACAATCAAAAAAATGTCGGGCGTGGGATGTTATCATCGCCCTTAGACAACACACATGATCAGATGAAGTCGAACGTGAAATGCCCACATGGCCCTTGGGCAGCACACACGGTAGGATGACGTCGGGCGTGGCATGCCATCATCGCCATTGGGCAGCACAGGCGGTCGGACGACGTCGGGCATGAGATGCCATCTTCTCCCTTGGACACCACAAATGGTGGAATGACCTCGGGCATAGCATGCCATCATCTCCCTTGGACACCATAAATGATCGGACAGCGTTAGGCATGGCATGCCATCATCGCCCTTCGACTGCATACACACGGTCGGATAACGACAGGCATGACATCCAACTTCGTCCTTGGACAACATACACGATCGGACGACGTTGGGCGGGGCATGTTATCATCGCCCTTGGAGTGCACACACGGTCGGATGACGTTCGGCGTGGCAATGCTATCATCGCCCTTAAGCAGCACACACGGTGGGACAACATCGACGTGGCATGTCATCATCACCCTCGTCCAGCAAACACGGTCAGACGACGTCGGGTATTTGATACCATCATTGCCCTTGGATAGCACACACGGTCGGACGACGTTAGGTGTGACATGCCAATATGGTCCTTTGGCTGCACACACAGTCGGACGACGACGAGCGTGGCATGCCATTATCTCCCTTGCATAGAACACACGATAAGACTACGTCGGGTGTGGCATTTCATCATAGCCCTTGGGCAGCACACACGGTCGGACAACGTCGGGCGTGGCATCCCATCATCGCCCTTGGAAAGCATACACATCAGAAATTGTCGTGCGTGGCATGATATCATCGCCTTTGAACAACACACAGGACTGGACAATGTAGGGCGTGGCATTCCCGCATGGCCCTTGGGCATTACACACGAAGACGTCTTGCGTGGCATGCCATTATCACCTTTATGTAGCACACAATGATGTCGGGCATTACATATCATTGTACGACGTCGAGCGTGGCACGCAATCATCGCCCTTGGAAAGCATACACACGGCCGAACAACATCGAGTGTGGCATCCATCATTGCATTAAGACAACGTACACGATAAGGCGACATCGGGCGTGGCATGTTATCATCACTCTTTAACTGGACACACGGTTTGACATCGTTGGGCGTGAAAATGCTATCATCGCCCTGAGGCAGCATACACAGTCATATGACATCGGGCGTTAAATTCCATCATTGCCCTTTGGACAGCATACATGGTCATATGATGTCGACGTGCCATGCCATCATCGCCTTTGGACTGCATACACGGATGGACGACGTCGGGAGTGGCATGCCATCATCGCCCTTCTGCAGCACACACAATCGAACGACATCGGGCATTAGATGCCATCATTGCCCTTAGACAGCACACGTGATCGGACGACATTAGGCGTGGCATGCCAGCATGGTCCTTGGGTAGCACACACGATCGGACAACATCGAGCTAGGCATGCCATCATCACCCTTAAACAGTACACACGATCAGACTACGTCGTGCAAGGCATGCCATCATCGCCCTTGGGTAGAACACACGGTCAAACAACATCGGGCGTGGCATCCCGTCATCGCCCTTGGCCAGCACACACGGTCGGTTTACGTCGGGCATGGCACTCTATCATCTCCCTTGAACATCATACACATGGTTGAACAACGTCGGGCGTGGCATGACAACATGACCCTTGGACAACATAGACGATCGAGCGATGTCCGGCGTGGCATATTACATCGCCCTTTGACTGCACACACGGTCGGACAACGTTGTTCATGGCAATGCTATCATCATCCTTGGGAAACACACATGGTTGGACGACGTCAGGCGTTAAATTCCATCATTGCCCTTTGGACAACACACATGGTCGAATGACGTCAAAGTGGCATTCCATCATCACCTTAGGACCGCACATACGGACGGATGACGTCGGGAGTGGCATGTCATCATCACACTTGTGCAGCACACACAATCAAACGACGTCGGTCATGGTTATAACATCATCGCCCTTGGAATGCACACACGATAGGAGGATATTAGGCGTGACATGTTATCATCGCCCTTGGACAGCACACACGATCGGACGACCTTGGGCGTGGTTTTCCCGCATCGACCTAGGGCAGCGAGCACGGTCGGATGAAGTCGGGAGTTGAATGCCATCATCGTCATTGGGCAGCACACCGGTCGGAAGACATCGAGCATAACATGCCATATTTTCGCTTGGACTGCAGACAAAGTAGGATGACGTCGGGTGTGGTATGCCATCATCGCCCTTGGATAGAAAACACTGTCGGACTACATCTAGCTTGTCATGCAATCATGGAACTGCGCCTGACACACAGTACGACGACATTGGGCATGGCAGGCCATCATTTCCCATGGATAACATACACAGGGTCGGATAGCATCGGGCATGGCATGCCATCATCTCCCTTGGACAGCATACATGGTCGCAAGACGTCGAGCGTAGCATGGTATCATTGCCCTTGGACTCCACACACGGTTGGACGACGTTGGGCGCGGCAATGCTATCATCGTCCTTGGGCAGTACACATGGTCGGATGACGTTGGGCATTAAATGAAATCATTGCCCTTGGACAGAATACACGATCGGACTACGTCAGGTGTGGCATATTATTATCATCCTTGGAAAGCACACAAGATCACACGACGTCGGGTGTTGTATGTTATCATTGCCCTTAGAGAGCAAACACGATCAAATGACATCAGGCGTGGCATGCTCGCATGGCCCTTGGTTATCCCACACGGTAGTATGATGTCGGGTGTAGAATGCCATCACCACCCTTGGAAAGCATACACGGTCGAACGACGTTGGGTGTGGCATGGCATCATCACCCTTGGACAGCATACACGGTCAGATGATATCGGGCGTGGCATGCCATCGTTGCCATTACGCAACACAAGCGGTCGAATGACGTTGTGCTTTACATGCCATCATTGCCATTGGGAAGAACACGCAGTCGAACGACGTCAGGCGTGACATGCAGTCTTCGCCCTTAGACAACACATATAGTGGGACGACGTTGGGTGTGGAATGCCATCATCGCTCTTAGACAGCATACATGGTAAGACGACGTCGAGTATGGCATGTTATCATTGCCCTTGGACAGCACACACGATCGTACTACATCAGGTGTGGCAATGCAATAATCGCCCTTGGCCAGCACACACGATCTGACGACGTCGGGTGTTAAATGTTATCATTGCCAATGGAAAACATACATGGTTGGACTACGTCGGGTGTGACATGTTATCATCACCCTTCGAAACCAATAACAATCAGAAATTGTCGGGCATGGGATGTTATCATCGCCCTACGATATTACGCATGATCGGATGAAGTTGAAAGTGAAATGCCTGCATGGCCCTTGGGCAGCACACACAGTAGGATGACGTCGGGCATGGCATGCCATCATCGCCATTGGGCAGCACAGGCGGTCGGACGATGTCGGGCATGGGAGACCATCTTCTCCCTTGGACAGCACATTTGGTGGGACGACGTCGGGCGGAGCATGCCATCATCACCCTTGGACAGCATAAACGATCGGACTACGCCAGGCGTGGCATGCCATCATGTCCCTTGGCAAGCACCCACGGTTGGACAACGTTGGGCGTGGCACACCATCATCGCCCTTCGACAGCATACACACGATTGTACAAAGTCTGGCTTGACATCCAATATCGCCCTTGGACAACATACACGATCGAACGACGTTGGACGCGGCATGTTATGATCGCCCTTGGACTGCACACACGGTCGGATGACGTTGGGCGTTGAAATTCTATCATCGCCCTTGGGCAGCACACACGGTCGGACAACATCGACGTGGCATGCCATCATCACCTTTGTAGAGCACACGCGGTCGGGCGTGGCATGCTATCATTGCCATTACGCAACACAAGCGGTCAAATGACGTTGTGCTTGACATGCCATCATCGCCATTGGGAAGAACACGCGGTCGAACAACGTCAGGCGTGACATGCAGTCTTTGCCCTTAGACAACACATATAGGGGGACGACGTCGGGTGTGGAATACCATCATCGCCCTTAGACAGCATACATGATAAGACGACGTCGAGCATGGCATGTTATCATTGCCCTTGGATAGCACACACGATCGTACTACATCGGGTGTGGCAATGATATAATCGCCCTTGGCCAGCACACACGATCTGACGACGTCGGGAGTTAAATGTTATCATTGCCTATGGACAACATACACGGTTGGACTACGGCGGGTGTGACATGTTATCATCACTCTTAGAAACCAATCACAATCAGAATTTGTCGGGCATGGGATGTTATCATCGCCCTTCGATATTACGCATGATCGGATGAAGTTGAACGTGAAATGCCCGCATGGCCCTTGGGCAGCACACATGGTAGGATGACGTCGGGCGTGGCATGCCATCATCACCATTGGGCAGCACAGGCGGTCGTACGATGTCAGGCATGGGAGGCCATCTTCTCCCTTGGACAGCACAACTGGTGGGACGACGTCGGGCGGAGCATGCCATCATCACCCTTGGACAGCATAAACGATCGGACTACGCCAGGCATGGCATGCCATCATGTCCCTTGTGCAGCACACACGGTTGGACAATGTTGGGCGTGGCACACCATCATCGCCCTTCGACAGCATACACACGATTGTACAACGTCTGGCTTGACATACAATATCGCCCTTGGACAACATACACTATCGAACGACGTTGGACGGGGCATGTTATCATCTCCCTTGGACTGCACACACGGTCGGATGACGTTGGGCGTTGAAATTCTATCATCGCCCTTGGGCAGCACACACGGTCGGACAACGTCGACATGGCATGCCATCATCACCTTTTGGCAGCACACGCGGTCGGGCGTGGCATGCCATCATTGCCATTACGCAACACAAGCGGTCGAATGACGTTGTGCTTGACATGCCATCATCGCCATTGGGAAGAATACGCGGTCGAACAACGTCACGCGTGACATGCAGACTTCACCCTTAGACAACACATATAGTGGGACGACGTCGGGTGTGGAATGCCATCATCGCCCTTAGACAGCATACATGGTAAGACGACGTCGAGCATGGCATGTTATCACTGCCCTTGGACAACAAACACGATCGTACTACATCAGGTGTGGCAATGCTATAATCGCCCTTGGCCAGCACACACGATCTAACGATGTCGGGTGTTAAATGTTATCATTTCCTATGGACAACATACACGGTTGGACTACATCGGTTGTGACATGTTATCATCGCCCTTCGAAACCAATCACAATCAGAATTTGTCGGATATGGGATGTTATCATCGCCCTTCGATATTACGCATGATCGGATAAAGTTGAACGTGAAATGGCCGCATGGCCCTTGGGCATCACACAAGGTAGGATGACGTCGGGCGTGGTATGCCATCATCGCCATTGGGCAGCACAGGCGGTCGGACGATGTCGGGCATGAGAGACCATCTTCTCCCTTAGACAGCACAACTGGTGGGACGACGTCGGGCGGAGCATGCCATCATCACCCTTGGACAACATAAACGATCGGACTACGCCACGCGTGGCATGTGCCTTGGCCAGCACACACTGTCGGACAACGTTGGGCGTGGCACACCATCATCGCCCTTCGACAACATATACACGATTGTACAACGTCTGGCTTGACATCCAATATCGCCCTTGGACAACATACACGATCGAACGACGTTAGACGGGGCATGTTATCATCGCCCTTGGACTGCACACACGGTTGGATGACGTTGGGCGTTGAAATTCTATCATCACCCTTGGGTAGCACACACGGTCGGACAACGTCGATGTGTCATGCCATCATCACCTTTGTTCAGCACTCGCGGTCGAACGACGTCGGGTATTTGATGACATCATTGCCCTTGGATAGCACACACTGCCGGAGGACGTTACGCGTGACATGCCAACATGATCCTTTAACTTCACACACCGTTGGACGACGATGATCGTGTTATGCCATTACCTCCCTTAGATAGCACACACAATCAGACTACTTCGGGTGTGGCATCCCATCATCGCCCTTGGAAAGCATACACGATCGAACAATGTCGTGCATGGCATGTTATCGTCGCCTTTGAACAACACATATGATTGGACAACGTAGGGAGTGGCATTCCCGCATGGCCCTTGGGCATTGCACACGAAGACGTCGGGCGTGGCATGGCATTATCGCCCGTGTGCAGCACACACGTTCGAACGATGTCGGGCATGACATATCATTATCGCCCTTGGGAAGCACCCAGGGTCGGACGAATTTGGGCGTGGCATGCCATCATATCCATTTGACAACATACACGGTCGGACGACGTCGAGCGTGGCATGCCATCATCGCCATTAGGCTGCACACGCAATCAGATGGCGTCGGGTGTGGCATGCCATTATCGCCATTAGGTAGCACACAGGGTCGGACGATGTCATCTTCGCCGTTGGACAGCACACACGATCGGATGACCTCAAGTGTTGCATGCCCGGATGGCCCTTGGGAAGCAAATACAGTTTGATGAAGTCGGCCGTTGCAATACCATCATCCCCATTAGGAAGCACACGCGGTCAGATGATATCGGTCTTGATATGCCATCTTCTCCTTTGGACAACACAGATGGTGGGACGACATCGGGCGTGGTATGACATCATCGCCATTGGAAAGAATACACATGTACTCTACGTTGGCAGTGGCATGCCATCATGGCCCTTGGCCAGCACACACGGTAGGACAACATCAGGCATGGCGGACCATCATAGCCTTTGGACATCATACACAGGGTCGGACGAAGTCGGGTGTGGTATGCCATCATCTCCCTTGGACATCATACACGGTTTGACAAAGTCGGGCATGGCATCCCATCATCGCCCTTGGAAAGCATACACGATCGGACGACGTCGGGCGTGGCATGTTATCATCTCCCCTTAACAGCGCACACGATTGAACAACGTAGGGCATTGCATGCCCGCATGGCCCTTTGGCAGCACACAGGGTTTGATGACATTGGGCGTGGCATGCCATTATAACCCTTGTGCAGCACACACATTCGGACGACGTCGGGCAGAACATCCAACCATCGCCCTTATAAAGCACACACGGTCGGACGATGTCGGGCGTGGCATGTTATCATCACCCTTGAACAGCACACTTGATTGGACCACGTCGGGCGTTGCATGCCCGCATGTCCCTTTGGCAGCACAAACGGTTGGATGACGTCAGGCGAGGCATGCCATTATCGCCCTTGTGCAGCACACACGTTCAAACGACGTCCACCATGACATGCAATCATCTCCCTTGGGCAGCACACACAGTTGGACAATGTCGAGCTAGGCATTCCATCTTCGCTCATGGAAAGCATACACCGTCAGACGACGTCGGGTGTGGCGTGGAATCATCGCCATAAGGAAGCACACGCGGTCAAACGACGTCAGGAGTTACATGCAGTCTTCGCTCTAAGATAACACATATAGTGGTACGACGTCGGGCGTCGAATGCCATCATCGCCCTTAGACATCATACATGGTAGGACGACGTCGAGCATGGCATGTTATCATTGCCATTGGACAGCACACATAATCGTACTACATCGGGTGTGGGAATTCTATAATCGGCCTTGGCCACCACACACGATCGGACGACGTCGGGTGTTAAATGTTATCATTGACCATGGACAACATACACGGTTAGACTACGTCGGGTGTGACATGTTATCATCGCCCTTCGAAACCAATTACAATCAGAAATTGTCGGGCATGGGATGTTCTCATCGCCCTTCGATATTACACATGATCGGATGAAGTTGAACGTGAAATGCCCGCATGGCCCTTGGGCAGCACACATGGTAGGATGACGTCGGGCGAGGCATGCCATCATCACAATTGGGCAGTACGGGCGGTCGGACGACGTCGCCATGAGATGCCATCTTCTCCCTTGGACACCACAAATGGTGGGACGACATCAGGCAGAGCATGCCATCATCACCCTTGGACAGCATAAATGATCGGATTACGTCAGGCGTTGCATGCCATCATGGCCCTTGGCCAGCACACACAGTCGGACAACGTTAGGCGTGACAAGCCATCATCGCCCTTTGACAGCATACATACGATTGTATAACATATGGCATGACATCCAACATCGCCTTTCAACAACATACACCATCGGTCGACGTTGGGCGGGGCATGTTATCATCGCCCTTGTAGTGCACACACGGTCGGATGACGTTGGGCGTGGAAATGCTATCATCTCCCTCGGGCAGCACACACGGTTGGAAGACGTCGATGTGGCATTCCACATGGCCCATAAGCGTTACACATGAAGACGTCAGGCGTGGCATGACATTATCGCCCTTGTGAAGCACCCAGGGTCGGACGAATTTGGGCGTGGCATGCCATCATCGCCTTTTGACAACATACATGGTCGGACGACGTCAAGCGTGGCATGCCATCGTCGCCATAAGGCCTCACACACAATCTGACGGCGTCGGGTGTTGCATGCCATTATCGCCATTAGGTAGCACACAGGGTCGGACGTGCCATCTTCACCCTTGGACAGCACACATGATCGGACGACCTCGAGCGTGGCATGCCCAGATGGCCCTTGGGCATCACACACGGTCAGATGAAGTCGCACGTTGGAATACCATCATCCCCATAAGGAAGCACACGCGGTGAGATGACATCAGGCTTGATATTCCATCTTCTCCCTTAGACGACACAGATGGTGGGACGACATCGGGCGTGGTATGCCATCGTCGCCATTGGATATAATACCCAGCTAGACTACGTTGGCTGTGGCATGCCATCATGGCCCTTGGCCAACATACATGGTTGGAGAACATCGGGCGTGGCGGACCATCATCGCCCTTGGAAAACATACACAGGGTCGGACGAAGTCAGGCGTGGTATGCCATCATCTCCATTGGCTATTATACACGGTTGGACAAAGTCAGGCATGGAATCCCATCATCTCCCTTTGAAAGCATACACGATCGAACAACGTCGGGCGCGGCATGTTATCATCGCCCTTGAATAGCACACACAATTGAACAACGTAGGGCT
>NC_028642.1:42340426-42369941 GCF_001406875.1 Solanum pennellii | reverse complement strand
CCAATAGGTGGGTGGAAAGGGTATTTTGGAGCCAATAGGTGGATGGAGGGTAATTTTGTACTATTTCTAATACTTTGAGGGTATTTTAGGCCATTTTCCGTTACAAAAAAGTTGTATAAACAAGTATACAAGTTACAACAATGACAAGTCCAATAATAATATTAAATTTTTTTGAATAAATGTTTTTTAATAAGTAATTATTAAATTTTGTGATGTTTTTTATTACTAGTTATATCAATATTATATTAAAACTGTCATATGTATTAAAAGTGAATTAAGTATGCATATATATGTATTATGATTTTTTAAAAAAATATATTATGCTTGTTTGATGAGAAATTGACACATTGTATTATAAGTGTATTAAATATGTGCTAAATGTATTATTCATCAATAAAACTTGTATTATATATGAATAATAAATTATTTTTTGTAATATGAATTAAAAGTGTATGATAAATGTATTAGAAGTGATAAAATGAAAAAAAATATTGTTGCTATAAATGGTAAATATTTTTTATATGTACTAGATCTATGTAAGTTTCCCAATAATAATTTTGTACACTAAAAATTACACAAATATACTATATTAAGAAAATATTTACCATTTATAGCAATAACATTTTTTTACTTGATCACTTGTAATACATTTATAATATATTTTTAATATATATTACAAAAAATGATTTATTGTTCACATATATTACAAGTTTTATTGATGGATACCACATTTTTCACACATTTTAATATACTTCTGTCAATTTCTTACTAAACAAACATAATATATTTAAAAGCAGTTATAGTACATATACATTGCATATATAATTCACTTTTAATATATATTCCAGATTTAACATAGTATTATTATAAAAAATAATATATAAAAAATATTATTAAAATTTATAATTAATCCATTTAAGAATGTAGTCTTTCCTTGGCCATCCATTTTCATTTTTTCTTTTATTTTCGGCGGCTCGAGACCAATAATGCTTCCAAATGAAGGTTGCAAGCATTGTGGCTTTTGGCTTTTCATTTTCTTCCATGCTCTTTCTTCTTTGTTTTGTCCTTGTTACACTAACAAACTTTGGAATCTCTAAACAAAAGTTAGTGTGGAAATTGAAAATTTGTGGCACAAGACGTGTTTAATTTAAGTTGGAGTTTATAAGATTTATTTGATTTTAGTTAGAAGTTTTGGAGGCTATTTTATCCTAAAATTTAACTTATGTTTCACAAATTTGTAAAATATTCACAAAGATTAATGAAGATCAATAAATTTAAAGAAGATCTATATCATCTTAATTCGAGAAATACGTCACTAACAATCTTTATGGAGAAATCTTAAGAGAACTTAAAAGAGAATTAGAGAGTATCTTAAGAGATTTTAGGAGAAAGTAATCAAGAAATAAACAGATTTATACTCACAATATTTATTGATAAAATTATGTTTCTTTATATTTTTTTGTGATTACAATTTATTTTCTGCAACTTTAAAATTTATGACAAACAAGTTTTCAAACTATATTAGAAACTAAAATCTGAACATCACTTTTCCTTCGTTGCAATTAAATTGCGCTTTTAAAATTTGGTTCCACCTTTATCTTTTCGTCTTCTCTTTTATAGGAAACTTACATAAATATACTATAATAAAAAAATATTTATCATTTATAGTAATAATATTTTTTTTACTTGATCACTTTTAATTCATTTATAATATAAGTTTAATACATATTACAAAGAACAATTTATTATTCATATATTATACAAACTTTAATGATTATTAATACATTCACCACACATTTTAATACACTTATAATACAATGTGACAATTTTTTACCAAATCAACATAATATATTTCAAAAAACAATTATAATTCATATATATTGCACACATAATTCACTTTTAGTACATATTACAGATTTGACAAAACATTGCTATAAATGATAATAAACAAAAAGTATTGCTAAATCAGTAATTATTTTTTAAAATGTACTAATTTATATAATTTTTCCTTCTTTTATTATGCTCATCTAAGTTATCTTATTAAGTATTAACCATTTAGAGTTTAAAAGAACACACACTTTCTTAATCCTAACAGAAATAATCATGTGCTACAACTCAAAGGTGATTTGGCAACTTTTTTCCTCAAATCAAAAGGTATTCTTTCAACTAGTATCATCTCAATTAATGTAGTATCGCTTTCAATTAATGTAGTATCGCTTTTCGCAATTTAGAGGGTTCAACTATTTAAATGTTTTATAATTCTGACCAAGCCTTGTAAAGTAAGACCTAACCCTCTTTGTTTGTACTTATTTCTATTGATATCTTTTTATTTTCTCTTAATAAAAGACCGCTAAATAATTTGTGTAGTAGTTAAGTTGAAAAGAAAAAAAAGCCTTGGAAGTTGGATTAGGATGTAGTGAGAACTTGCCCTTTTGAACTTTATTCAATTGTTTTATTCTAATTCTAAAGTAAAATGACCATTTCATAAACATGAATAATTTCCAAATAAGACTAGTGTTCCAACCATGGTGTACCAATTCCACTACAATACACCTTTGATTGATAACTCTCCTTATCAAGCCTTTAACTGTTAACCTGATACTGCAATATCAAACATTATGAAGAGGGAATTTCCGCGATTACCGCCTTCGCACGTTCAATAATTATACATTATTGTACAGATACAACAATCTGCATACATAAACCACATTATTCTGCATCACGTCTAAATGTGCAACACTTAATTTTAGTCCAACCTGGAACAGTTGACAATTTAATTTATAGATTTAAGAACCTTGAACATCTAAATCAAGAGATGGAGACTCTTCTAGCTTTTGGAGAGATCCATCCAGACTGCAAACTTGAATGATGAATGTAACGCTTGAAGTGCCAGAGGGAACTACAAGATCAGATACATAATATGCTTCAAGTACCGCAACTCCCAGGTACTCGTGGACTAGCTGAAGTGATCCATTTGATTCTGCAATTAAGAGATCGGGTTGTTTCTTGACGTAGATATTATACTTAGGGAAAGGGTGAGTCTTCCCGCCTTTCAATTTCCAATCAAGCTTGACATTGAGTTTCCTGGAGCCATTTGAATTGGAAGACGACAATTTAGTGAAGTTACCTTCAACAAGCCATGAAGTTGATGGTGGGAAGTCGGAATTCAGCGTCAAACTATTTATTGCAAGATGACCAAGCACTGCATGATATTCTGATGGAGAAAGCGCCATGGTTTTACCTTGACTTTCTGATTTGTGAACTTCAGGTCTTAATTTATAGCATACAGCATGGATTTTTGTTAATGTGTATCCTTCCATTGATATACTACTTTCTTGTATGACCCATGATGATTCACTCTCTAATTTAGTAACACGATGAGGCATTATAACATTGTCAAAATGTCTAACAAAACGACTCATAGTCAGCAAAGAATCACCCGAAGAAGCAAGTAATACTGATTTTTGCTCCGCGGCAGCAGAAGTGAACTCAAGAGATAAGCCCAACAGAGAGCTTCCATTTGATTTTACCTGCATTATAAGCGTAACAGATTATAAATGAACAAGTACAACCAGGGAAACAAACATACATGTATACCATCACAACATGAACTTTTCATATCTCTGCAGAAGTTGGGCCATTTGGAGGGGTAATATATCTCAGGAAACTCACCAAGCAGGAAAGAAGGATGAGTCCATACGAAAAAAAGAGAGTAATTTACTGGCAGCCCCTAGGGTTAGGATATTTTTTGGTAAGGGCCTTAAGGGTAGAAATTGATAATTCAAAGTCAGTATTTGACATTGGCCACTTGAAAAGGTACACATTCTTTAGAAAAAAAACCTGTATATTTCAATGTCCTAGAGTAAGGTAATGTATTTATTCTTGTTGAGTAAATTAGATCACCTAGAGAATTTTATTACAGGATCCTGAGATAACAACACAGCACTACTCTCAGGTGAACACTAAACAACTGGCCTTAGGTAGTATAAATCCCCTCCACAAGAGAGGTAACAAATCTTTGTAAAAGGATTTCTGTGGTTGGTGAAAATTATCAGTATGTCTTTGCAAGTGATTTGTAACAATTAGGAACTGCAACAACTATTATCCCAAAGAAAAAGGTGGCTTACAGATAAAGTTACCAGTTACCCAAAAAAAAAAAAGTGGCTTACGGAATATGTAAAATGAACAGGTAAATCTGCTAACAGAAGCTTCCCTTCAAACAACCTTGCTGAGAATTGAAAATCACCCTCAAGTGTTCCATTGAATGTTAGGTTCCCTCCTCCATTATAAGATGGCTCCTTGATACTGCAACATCCATGCATTGGTCAAATCCAATACAGATGACTAGTTCCCAAATCAAATCATTGAACAGAAACGCACACCAGCTAGAAGCTACTATGAAAAAAGGAATCACATAAAGCCCCGATATGTTAACATGCATTACATATAGACACACGCGTAAGCGTGCGAGCGCACACACACACACATATTTATATATATATATATTTATGTGTGTGTGTGTGTGAGAGAGAGAGGGAGGATATTTTGCTATCATACCAAATGAAAGTAGTAGCCTAGTAGGTCAGCAATCTACCCACTTCTCTTTCCATTATCTACACCCCTAACTACCCTTTCCAATTCATTATTTGAAGAAAAATTTTTATCATTAATTTTCCACATTTTCTCGCTGTTGTCTATTTTATCCGTGTTCTTTGAGAATCCACTCCAGTTGCATTGTTTTGTCTAAGCTTTGGCTCGACCTGTCTCCGGTCGGTGGATTAATTTGTGTTTCTGGTTTGGCACATTATTCTCATATGTTGATTGGTTATTTCTAGTGAGTCTTCTATGGGAAACTAAGGCTGCTTTTGTTGGTTAGTGAGCAGCTCCAATTTTTTCTTTTGGTGCTATTTGTTTGGGTGCTAGTCTGCAGCAAGCCTTGGTTTTGTTTTCCAATTCTAGAGGTTAAGGTTCTGGTGAGTGATTGAGGCTATTTTGATTCGACAACTGGAACACCTGATATATTTGATACAAGTTCCCAATGATCAACCATAGGCATGGTCCATGGATTTGGTGGAACATAAGCCATCATTAGAAGTGATATGCAAGGAAGGTGAAAATGGAATCTAATGGTAGAGCAGGATATTTGTTTACATATAAAAACATACAGGGTTCTGTAACCTACTACATGGTAGATATAAGGGTTATGAGATGGACGGGTGCTGTGTGGGATTTGACTGTTACGAGGATTCAACTCTAGTCTCGAGGTATTCTTCCTCGTGATTGATCGTGACCAGTAAGAAAAAGCAAAATATATTTTAAACTCAGAAAAGGATAGGCATGCTGCTTATATATCCTTCAACCTACAAACATGAAGGTACCTCTGATTCCCTCTAAATGAAGATGTGAAAGTCCTATTTTCTTATGATCTTCAATGAAATCAAAAGAAAAGAGAAATAACAGATGATTTTCCAGTGAGGGAATAGCTAATAGGAGATTTGATGATTGCAGGGACTAAAAACTTTCTGAAAGAGAAAAAGGGGAAAGGTGATTTTTCTGGGTTTGTTAAGAAGATGATAACCCGGGGTCCCAAAAGAAGGTGATTGGAAATGGGAAGGTAGTTGGAGATAGGGAAATATTTTTGTTGAAAGGCATAACTGTGCTTACTGTTAAAGAGAATGTAGGTACATTAAGGAGAACTAAAGAGTAGGAACTGCTATAACCTACTAATAGCAGGATAGCAAAACCAGACAGCTTTCAGCTGAATTGCTGGTTAAATTCTCCAATGTTCTGAGTTGCTGAACTGGTGGGCTTTAACATTCCCAATAAATAGGCATTTCTAAGATTCTTCACTGATAAACTATGAAAACAAAGGGAATGTTTGGTTATCTCAAATGAAGCTGCCGTCACAAACTGCATTGGGTCTCAGAGAGAGACAATTTAAGGTTCACCAATGTCACAAAAATTTCTAATCTAGAACAGAGGGCAAAGAGACACTACAGTTTACATGTGCTGGTGTCCAACTTTGTGCATTTTTATGTATTTATGATGGCTTATGTAGAAAGATTTACATATTAAACCATTTTCTCCAGAATTTAAGTGTCAAATGCTTCAAATAAGACTTTACATGTGATAGATCATCAGACTGAAACAAGGGACTATCAGGAAGATCGAAAACTAAATGTAATAAGCACAGAAACTTACTCAACAGCAACTTTTAGATTCCCTCCAGTTGATTCTCCAGAAAACCTCAGGAAAGGCTGAGAAGAATGTGTATATGTTAGAAAGGGTGAGAAGTTTGCAAAAGGGGATGGATTATCTTAGTGATGACATGGTATAGAATCTAAGAGCTAAAATAACATCAGTATACTCATAAACATATTAAGAATTACGTAGATTGCAAACGACAACTCTTACCAGATATTCAATTATTTTACTGTGTAGTGGTTAAAGAAGAATTTTTGCAAACAAAACTCAAGAAAAATATTTCACAAGGTGTTAGACAAATTCAAGTAGGGAATAACAAGGAAATACTAGTTGTGCTGTCAGTTCTAGTCACTTACACTCTATTTAACTTATTACCTTTCAAAAATTAATCTGAAGAGCAAATCATGTAGTTCAAGACATCCCCGTGAAACGGAGGACAAGAATAACATGCCTCTGTAAAAGGTTTCAGAAATTACTGAAACAGTCTGTATCTCCATATATTGTGCCTAATTGCATGAATACTTTTGACGATAACAGTAACATTATGTAAAACTAGAAAGTACATGAGATGATATGAACATACATCTTAGTTGTAGGAACTGTGCACCAGACAAATCAATGAAATTGTCTATAATTATTGTAAGTTGTAACATGTAAAAATTGGAGTTCAATGCTTTGTTTTAGATCTTAGAGGACAACTACATTAAACAGAAATTTCTCCAAAATTGGAACTCCTGACAAATGCTATACTTTTACTTCATTTAATAACAATAAGCTCGAAAAAAAAAATCCGGAAAGACACCTGAAAGCTTTGGGAAGAAATGTTGTTCCAAGGAGTCTGTGACATTTGCTTTCCATCGACTGTAAACTGGTAACCATGACCCTGATGATGATAACATGGATGTTAGTGGCCATTACCACCTCATAGAATTTTTGAATAGAAAACATTTTAATTGCCTCAGCCTTCTCCCTGTTATTCATAAAAGCCATAGAAGCACCTTTGGACCAAGATGGGGACCCTTTTTGTTTTTGGGAACTGCTTGCATCTCCCATTAACTTTCAGTACATGACAATTTTATCCGATACCTATTGTAATTAAGGACACCTTTCTGCTTATGCATTACATGGCGTCTTCAGCTTTAAGTTTCACACTGGACCATTTGATCATGCTTTTATCCGTGTTGCTAATCAAATTAATTAATATACAATGACATACATAGTTCCTTCCCTCTCCGACATGCAGGAACCACGGTAATGGCCTAGACTCTTCTATTCACTCTTGAATCATAATTATTTGCTTCTTGAAATTCAGGTTAAACATGTTTCTAGTAAGAGTACAAAAGTTTCTAAGCATGCTGGTTGTACTTCTCTAAGTGAGCTATTCAACAAAAAGTTAAACATAAGTTACATAACTAGTACTTGAGATAAGGATCATATGAAGACAACCCACCTTAGCATTGTAGGTAGAAGATACAAGCAATAAATCTGCATTTTATTTTGTAAAAAGATGAAGGAAGCAGAAAACAATATTATGAAAAACAAACAAGCTCAGAACATACCTGATCAAAATTAGAGTAGAACGGAAGAATTTGGGGGTAATTTTGTGAGATATCCCATGATTTTTCTACAAGTGCCCACCAACTGCATGTTAAAGCATTTAATAATGATATGGTTAACAGCAAGCATATACTACTTTTTGATAACCAAACAGAGCAGTGTAATCAATTGCAGATATGACTATGCAGCAGTATTTACAAAATCTGGTAATATATTGATATTCAACACAGCTTTGAGACATACAATCAGGCTGTTTCATTTTATATGACATAGTTTGATTGGAAACAGAAACTAAGAAATCACTTTAAATTGCATATGATAGCATAGTAATAGAAGAAAAACATTGAATTGAACTGTTGAAACTTTAGTTCACAAGGGACGCATCCTTCATGGCGAGAAACTCTAATTACTTGAATGCAACTTCTATACAGTAGTATCATTTTGGAAGTGCATAAAACTTTCTGAGACATTTTAAAACAAAATATGTCATATAGATTCAAATGAAGAGACATCCATTTTCAGCTTGGTTGCTTAAAAATATAAAGAAATGGAGAGACTTCCACTTTTGCCTTGCCAATTTAACTAATCTCTTGGACCTCATCTTTCCATATTGCTAGCAGGGTGGTTTATCATTTGCCAAGGAAAGACCAAACAAAGAAAAGGGATTTTCTTTTTCAAATAACTAAAAAATCATGAGAATATCCAAGTGGTGCAGAGGGTGTTCTGCACATGAAAAGAAATTAAACCATGGAAATCAGGATATCGAAATATTGTGAATCTTGAACAATAATCTGAAGAGTAATCTTTAGTGGAAATCTGTAAACGCATTCTTTTAGAGTAAAGCATTTAAGAGATATTATGGCAGGCAGTGCCGGACCGGTTCTGTGCAGTTTGAAAGTCAGGTAGTTGTTTTGTCTCATACACCCATCCAGGAGCAAATATGGCAGCTGAGACATTATCCCTCTTAATCACATCAAGTGCCAAATTTGTCTGCATAAGAACAGGATCAGATAATTTTACAAGTGAATAGTTCTTTTTAACAGGTTGTTTAAGAAAACAGAAGTGGCAACACAGCCTACATGAAAGGTGAAACTAGAGTATGCTTTTAACAATGAAATGTATTTTATTTCCAACTGTCCAAACTAACTACTTACTAAGAAAGACACTGATACTAAACCTTACATCAGAGAATCAGCATCCTCCTTCCAGAAGGTCAATTTTGAATTACTCTGTAATATAGAAAGTTGATAATTTTTGAGGTTTAACAGCTCCTAATTGCCTACTCACAGCATTATTACATCTGGTCCCAATTATAGTCTATGATAAGAACCTAGCTAACTGAAAAAGAATTACTCTCATAGTAAAGGTAAAATACTGGTTACAAACATTTTTCGGTCGAATATCAGATTTTCTTTTAATCTATTAATAAATATGGTAACAGGCCCAAATTCTCTCTCCTTGAATAATCAAAGATACAAATAAGGAAGGACTTCTTACTAAAACAGATTCAACCAAGAATACCCTGTAAATTTTCAAATATTTCTGTCAATATCAAACAGTATAAAACATTAACTTACAAGATAAATAAGAGAATGATGATATGCATTATGTATTTAGCACCAAGACATGAACATAGAGGATGAGGTGTTAATTTTTTATTTCCCATACGTGGTCTACAAACTCACCGTCCATTGTCCACCACCACAAGTGTTTCTTCCAAAGACATCAATTCCCATGTAAACATCGAACTTCCTGTCAACAGCAACCTCAGCTGAAAGCTTAGGGTAATTCTCCTATAAGTAAACAAGAAAACAGCCTTTAGCAATTATTATTACTAACCTGAAAAAAAGAGAACTAAGAATTAGCAGAAAATACCCGCCAAGTGTAGTTTACAAATATACCATCAGATATATCAAAAAAGGGCTTGTTTTTTTCGTTTAGTTGATCTTGCCAGCTAAGTTTCCCATCAATTGTGACGCTATCATACCTGCAGCATAGCCATAAGAAAAGACAATTATGCTGTTTTTACACTTTGAAGAGATGGTTTATTTCATGATATTACCATGGGATCAAAGATCCACAAGCAGAAAGAAAGAAAAACTACGCTGCTTTTAACTTTGAAGAGAGGTTTTCTTTCATGATATTACCATATGACCAAAGATCCAGGTACAAGGGAATGCATGGACTGAGTTAAGTGGCTGACAAATTCTTTCAGGTTAGGAATTTGCCCGACATCCAGGGAAACTTCCATATTGACCTGACAGCAAGATATTTGAAAAAGAAAAAAAGGATTCTGGAATAAGACATAGTTATGCAAAGAACTATGACGCAATAAACTTATTCCTCAATGATTTTTTACCAGAATGCAGTTACGACTGTATGACTATACTCACCTTATTTCACAAACACCAATTACCATGGATTTTTACTTTGTAGAAATTTGTCCTACTCTTCAATTTCCAAATATGATGTTGACCAAAAAACTATTTTTTCTCCTCTGATATAGAGAAAGTTTCTCAAGATTTTTCTTCCAAAAAGGACAACAAAAAAGGATAATATTATTTTTTTAAAAAAACTCACTTTTCAAGTCTAACAGGCATATCTAAAATTAAGAAAATCAAGAAATTTCATGCTAAGAGTGTAAAGATATGGCATCAAGTTTTGTGATTAGTAAATGTAAGAGAATCAATTGCTTACCAGCCAGCCATCAAAGCCTAAAGCAGCAGCAAGCTCACTTAACCTCTCTGCATACATCTGAGCTGAGTTCTTTGATGACAATAATTTATTGGCAATACGTTTCCCTTCATCCCACTCCAAGATAAAAGTTCCCAATACCTTATAACAATAGGAGGAAATGACCATACAGGCAGAAACTCAGGTGTTTGAAGAGTAGACAAATAACTCTTTAAGAGAAATTAGTAAATCCGTCAACTACAACTCAATCCCAAATTAGTTGAAGTCGTGTACGAATCATTGTCTCTATTAAGGTTTCATTCAACATAGTTGGAGAAGTAAATCGCATAAATCGACATATGGATGAGTTAGCAAATTAAAGATAGACTCGTCTTGTTTCAAAAGAAGTTAACCAAATTAATTAAGTGTAAAACGAGAAAAACAAAACATAATTTGAATCAATAAATTAATTAAGTGTAAAAACATAATTTGAGTCAATATTGTTAATTGTAATACCTTCACTCCATGCTTGTGAGCAGTGTTAATCCAACAAGGAGGCGGTAGAGTAACCAATGAATGAGAAAAATAGACGAATACATCAATTAAATACCAATGCCATATAGCATAAGCATCAGGATTATTCCCTCCTTGTATCCATTTATCGTCAAGGTATCCTCCAGCCATATCGTGACACACCAGAAGCCTACGCCGTTTCGGTAGTTCATTGGCGGCGTAAGGCGGCAACTTCACAGAGGCCTTATTGAAGGGGAAGTGAAAAGAATCGAAATAGGATCTCGACTCAAGTTCTTCCAGTGTTTTGAGTGGATATGATACGGGAATCGAAGGTTCTGATGGATCAAACGGCGGAGGATCATCGGAAGGATGAACTGAGTTTTGATTTGCGGCCATGGGATTGAATTTAGATAGGAGAGTGAAGAGGGAATTGAGAATAGACTTGAGGGAAGCTAGGGTTTGAGGATGGTGAGATTTGAAGTAAGAGCGAAAGTTGAATGTCATGGGAGAAATGGAGATTTAAGAATTCATGAAATGGAATGGAGTGGGACTTGAGGAAAAGAGTTGACGTGGGAATCACAATATTTGAACTTTTATTCTTCTTCCTTAATTTATACTCGTGTGTTTCGGTATAAAATGAATTTCATCCTCCAAAATCAATTTCCTTCCACTTTAAGTTCCAAAAGTTTGATTTTGATTAATTTTTTAAAATTAAATTAAATTATATAAACTCAATATTTTAAATAAGAAAATCATAATACATTACATTTTTTCATATAAATATGATTAACATTGTAAATCCATTAAATTATGAATTGTCCATTTGATTACTTCAAGAACTATGATGAATTCATGTATGTATAATTCTAAGGTGATATCAACCTTGGTGGATAACTACGTATCTAGTAATTGGACATTTTTTATGGTAGCCTTTGGGTAATATCTCAATTCTATAAATAGAGATATCATTCACCTTTTGTAGAATACACTTGAATAGAAGAAAACTTCTCTTCTTCATCTCTATATCTTGTCTTCTTCTCTTTATACTTATATTGCTTGATATGAGTTTGATTTTACAACACGTTATCAGCACGAGACTCTAGCCAATTGAGATTGAGTTTTAGTTTTTCTTTAGATCATGTTTTGGTTGATCTCGTTATGAGAATCAAGGAATTATATTCACAAAATCGGGTGTGTATTTTCTAAAGTCTTTTTATGATTTAGAATACATTAGTGTTCGATCACTAGCATTGACTAGGAACCAAAGTCATACACTACTATTGATGGAATATGACATGATATACAAAATTTCTTAAATGGAAGAAGGTATAAAATTTTAATAACATTTGAAAAAAATTCAAAGGCTGAGTCATGTTGTACTTCGGTCTATTACACCTTTGGTTAAGGGTAATACGGTGGATTCAAGTTTCATCCCACCAAAAGAGTAAGATATTAGGTTAAAGTCCGGATGCACCATAATAAAAAAAAATGTTTGAGGATAAAACGGTAGATTTATGTTCTATCGCACCAAGAGGGTAAGACATCAATTTGAATTTTGATGCATCACAATGACAACGTATTGAGTTCGAGTCTCAATGCACCATAATGATTATAAAATGATGACTAAGGCAAAAATAGTATATTTTTTATGAAAAATCTTGAAATTCATTATATTGATTTGCTCCATTACTTGAAAAGAATGTGGTAGCAACATATGATAACTTTGAAATCCGCATGATAACTTTGAAATCCGCATGTTAACTTGCTCCATTCTATCATATGAATGTGGTAGCAGTGAATAATTACTCTGAAAGATGACAAATAATTGACGATATGAATAAGGGTGTGGAGGGACGAAATTATAATAGTTATCATTGTGGTAATTATAAAAGGAAGAATACTATGGGTTCTCCAAATACTCCTTCAAAATGTGAAGGTAATTTTTATTATCAAGATGGTATGAAATGTCATTGGACACGCGGTTCATGTCGTGCGACCTTATTTGATAAATTTTATAAATCCTCCATTAAAATAAAGAATATAAAGTGATGGTGCACTTAATCTTTCAAAGTAATTTCGAGGTGGATCATGTAAATATGTCAAATATAAAGGTATGACATGTTTTAATGGTTATAGTCAACTCACGGAGAGTCTATGACTTGTAATAGACATTGGTGAATGTTTGCCTATTCTTGAAAGTGAATATGGAAAAATATGAATAAGAACATATTCATGTATGGTTGGATATATGCCAAAATCACCTCTACGAGAGGTCTAAGAGGACAAATAAATTTTATTTGGCAGAAATGGTTAATGGTATTGTATGTTTATACATCATAAATATTATGATATGTTTATTATGAACTATCGAAAGGAAAAATGAAAAAAAAAAGTAATTCTTGCCTATAAATTAAAGTTGTGGTCATGACCAAAATAATATTATTGTATGGTAATACAAAATTGTCATTGGTTGTGTACCTACGGTACAACAAAAGTAAAGCAAGAAAAATGTCTTGCTCGTAATAATTTTAACTATGACAATAATAATATAATTTCTCCTTGAAGATGTTCACCATATGGATGGTGTCATGGAATATGTGATAGTACACAAAATTAATTGCAAGCTCTAACGAGTTGTATTATTATCAGAGGAATAATAATGGGGTTGTAGTAAGTCTTAAAAGAAACAGTTTTGGATGAGTTGAAAAAAAATATTGAGACTATAAATTATGAAAAGATTTAATATCTTTGAATTACTACAACCGAAGCGGGTTATAAATATTTTATGTAAAAGGTTACCCATTGTTTCCTCTCGTTTGTTGCACACAAACATGGACATGCTGATGAAATCACATGCAAAAGTAAATTATAAGTGTACTAAAATAAAGATCAGTTGGCATGACCGGTTGACCATTCTGATTTAAATGTGATGCAAATATAATTGAAAATTCATGTAGATTATATGATGAAGAAATAAAAAAAAATCTTTAAGAAATTTCTTGTGTTGTTTGTTCTCTTTATAAAATGATAGTTGTATCAGCTAAGGTTGAGATTGTAATTTTCTGAAATTTTTGGAACATATAAAAAGGTGAATATGGGTCCATTCGCCTGCCATGTGGATCATTTGCAACTATATGATAGGTGCATCTATGTGATGATCACATGTGCTTTGATGTCAACTTAAAAATTGATGTTTGTAAGGTTGTTTGCTCGAATTGTTAAATTAAGAGCACAGTTTTAAATTATAAAATTATATTGATAATATTGGTTGATTTAGCAGAAATTAAAAGCATCAAATCACAGCTAAATCATGGTTATAAGAAAAGAACTCCCAAATAAGATTTGGTATGAGGTAATTTTATTTAATATGAAGCAACACATGTATGCATCAAGCCAACAAGGTTTTCCTGTTAAAATTGGTTCAGGGTCAGAAACCAAATAATTTTCATGTAAAATGTTGAATGTGCGGTTATGATTTTAATTGTTCCACCATGCACAAGGATGAATTCTCAAATGGTTGGGACGAATGTTAGATTTTCTAACATTAGGGGGAGAGATAATTGTCTGCTAAAAATTAGTTGTGAGGTTAATTATGAATTATCTAGATCCTCCTTAAATAAATATGTGAACTTAAAGTTGAAGGGATAATTCATTTGCATAATGTTGCAAATCAATTGCCAGATGGATGTACTGACTCTATGATATTATTCAGCTGCAAATTCTCCAACGTGAAGTCCTTGAAGGACAAAGTCTATGATACGCCAGAAGCGTAATAGACCAATCGATTTCAAATATAAAATTCCTTGAAGAAGGAAGGAGTAAATGATCAATATGATAATGATAATGAGGCAAGTGTTATGAAATAGCATATTAACATAACACTTCATAAAACCTCGAAAAAGGTTCAGGTACCTGAAAAATAATGAAAAATAAAGGGATCTCGATAAGTTATGTCTTGTTGGAATCGATATCAAATAACCGTCGATAATATCTTCGATATGAGGTAGCGCTCAATGATATAAATTGTGACGAGGATCTTGAATTCAAATCTGTCATAGAGTGTGGACAGATAAATGCTTGACCAAGTAAAATGCATAATTCAAGTATATTTTGTTTCACTTATAGAAGTGATGTTTTGAATTGATAGTCCATAAATTAAGGTATAATGTCAGTGGGGCACAAATAAATTATTATGCGATGGTGTAATCGTAAGATATCAAGTAATGATTGTGCCTTGGGAATAAAAGTTTGTCGCAAAAATTCTGACATTATTGGAGATGTTTTTTTCCTATGGTGGATGCAATGAGATTTATTTTGATCGGGCAACATATGAAAAACTTGAATGCATATAATGAATAATTGTCATGTCTAGTTAGACAATGAAGGTTATATGAAAATCCTTGAAATAATTGAGGTGTTTGAAGCATATAAAAGTTTAAAGTAAATTTTTTAATAAAGCTTTAAGAATCCTTACATGGATTGAAATAATCAAGGAAGAAAATGTACAAAAAGAATGACCCTACTTATCCTTGCATTTTTATGAAAAGATCAGGGTCTGAAGTTGTTATAATAGTTGTGTATGCTGATGACTTGAACATCAATAACACTCTAAAAGAGCTTTCAAAAATTGTTGTGTGTTTGAAAAGGTGAAAAGGTCTTGGTAAGACAGAATTTTGTCATGACCTACAGATTGATAATTTAACGAATAAAATATTTGTCCATCAGTCAACATACAGAGAAAAGTTCTGATGCAATTTTATATAGATAAATCACATTCATTGAGTACCCAATGATCATAAGAGCGCTTGACATAAATGATGATTCATTTTGATCTCAAGAGAATGATGAAAAGTTTCTTGGTGATGAAACTCCATATCTTAGTGCAATCAGAGTACTAATGTATCTTGCTAATAATATTCGATCAGATATCTGTTTTGCAGTAAATTTACTGGCAAGATTCGGTTCTTCCCCAACAAAAGGACATTGAAATGGTGTTATGTGTATACTTGAATATCTTTGAAGGATCATAAATATGAGTTCATTCTATTCCGAAGAATTCAAATCAGAGCTGATTAGTTACGCAGATGCAGAATATTTATCTAATCCACATAAAGTACGATCTCAAACACGTTATTTGTTTGCATGTGGTGGCACAATATATCCTGGTGATCAATGAAGCAAATGTTGTTATACAGCAATAAAAGCCCTCCATGAAGCAAGTTGAGAGACAATGACACACCAACTCAGAAAATGTATGATTTTTCTTTGAAGAAAATATACCAATCATAATATATGAAGATAACCAACTGCAAATGAAAGTGTCCACAAGATGATTATTGATGTGAACAAGTTGAATGAACAATTTACTTGCAATAACGAGGTCATGACGAATAGATTGATATTTAAATTCAGCTAAGCTCAAAGCCTCGTCATATACATCAAATCAGAAAATGATATATCAGGATGAGTTCAATGATGCAACATCTTCGTGAATGTGATTTGATTACAAAGACACTGTCAATATTAATATTTGAGAAGCTGGTGTACAAGATAGGAGACATCACCGCAAGAAATTAAGTGATATTTTGATCAGGGGGAGTATAATACGCGTTGCACTCTTTTTCCCTTGACCGAGACTTTTTTCTACTGACTTTTTTGGGCAAGGCTTTTAATGAGGCAACAAATAGTGCGTATCAAGCGATATGTGTACTCTTTTTCCCTCACTAGAATTTTTTCCCACAGGATTTTTCCTAGTAAGGTTTTAACGAGGCACATTGTCCAAGGGGGAGTGTTTAAATCAATTGAATTATGGATTGTCCATTTGTTTACTTCAAGAATTATGATGAATTCATGTATGTATAATTCCAAGGTGATATGAATCTTGGTGGATACCTATGTATCTACTAATTGAACATTTATCATGGTGGCCTTTGGGGTAATATCTCAACTCTATGAATAGAGATATCATTCACCTTTTGTAGAAAGAATACACTTGAATAGAAGAAAACTTTTCTTCTTCATCTATATATCTTGTCTTCTTCTCTTTATACTAATATTGATATGAGCTTGATTTTATAGCAATTAAAAAATATATCATAAAATATTTTTATCCGTTGACTCTAAAAATAAAAATCATAACAAGTAAAACTGAATGAATGAGATAATTTTTTTCAAAATACAAAAATGTATTTATTACTCCCTCCATCTCTTATTAGTTCACCATCTTACAACAAAGTAGTAATTAAGATTTACTATGACTTTTGCAATTAATTCTTTTTGAAAATGTTTACCTTTGTTTGAATTAATAAAATTATTTTCTTATTTATGATTTTTTAATATGAGCGTAAAAAGAAATATAATCAACTAATACGTAATAGGGGGAGTAATTTCTCTTTGATGATTTTTTCAATCATTCTACATTTTTTAAGATTCAATTATTTTTTTACATTTTCTAGAATTATAATATTAAAGTGAGTATTTTCATGACAGGAATTAAATTAAGTATAAGAAATATTCTATATTGCTAAATCATGTTTTAACGAATGTCTTTAATTAACTTTCTGTTTCACACACAAGAATATATATTTTATTTTATAATGGAGTAGGAAATATTTTACGTCCATACTACTGACATGGTTAGATTTTTACTACCTATAATATTTACGGATAGTTATTTTAAAAAAAAATTATTATCACACAAATATCTATCACTTATATAAATTATAAGTATTAAATTTTTTTTTCTTAAATTTAATGTCAAGTAAAACCAACTTATATTAAAATAGAAAAAATTTAAACATCAAAATAGAAAAATAATATCAAGTGGAAATTTAAAAATAAAAAATTAATGATTTGTCATTTATGGACACTACATAGCATGTGGATCGAGTCTAAAAAGTAGTGGGGTGATTGTGTTTCCAAGAGAGCTACATATGGTAAAGTTTATTCAATTGATTGATGTACGATTTTCCTAGGAAATGTATCATTCACACATAGGACTCTGCAGCTTTTTTCTTTCTTTATTTTTCATTATAATGTTTGGTGTTGCGATTAATTATAATATTTTGTTGCGATTAGAATTTGATTGAATTTGAATTTGTAATAATTTTTTTTACATTAAACATAAAATACTCTTTATCAAATGTAACTTTGTATCCAAGGAGTTCGAATCAATATATCTATTTAAAAATGAAAAAATATGTATCATTTTATTACAATCTTTATTAGTAATATTTGTATGCTTTACGCGGCAACTATTTGATGAAAAGGCAAAAATATTGTTAATAATTGCGCAGCTGCTATGCTTTACGCGGCAACTATCCGACGTATAGGCAAAATAGTTATTAGTGATTACGCAGTTGCTATGCTTTACGCGGCAACTATCTGACGTAATGGTAAAAAAGGACACAGGAAGGAGGAAGAAATTGGTGAAATCGTCCCATCTTTGTTTTCTTTATTTTGTCGAGCAATTATTATCTTCCTTGCTTTAGTGGCCAAGCTTGTGGACCCTTCATTTTAAATTAAAGGGGAAAATAAATAAATGTTTTCTGTGTCTCAATTTATATAACACTTTAGATTTTAAAATTAAAATAAGTTTATCTTTGAATCATTAATTATTGAGACTTATAAATATACTCTCTCCGCCCCATATTATATATAGTCATCTTTTTCATTTGTATTTGCATTAAAAAATAAGGTAATTTACCCCTATATTCTTATTTAGTTAGATGTAGATTTTCAAGGTTAGTCAAAGTAAATATATTTTCAAAGTAAATATATTTTCAAGATTAATTAATTAATCAATAAGGGCAAAATATGATATTTTATGCATAAATTTTATAAAATAACATATATTGTGGTCCAACTATTTTTAGAAAGGGGTGACTTATAATATGGGGCGGAGGTAGTATAAATTTCATTTTAAATAATTTGAAGATTTCATGAATAACTTTTGGTCAAACTTAAATTGTTTAATTCTTGAAAAGCAACATAAATTGAGGCGGAGAATATATTATTTATTATTCCTTAAAAAAAAAGATTTATACTGATGGAATTAAACAAATCTTTAAACTGATTTTTCCACTGCACAATCAGCAGATGTCGCTCACACTAGATACTAGAAATTGAGGCCAGTTCAAAAACTTGGTTTTAACATCCGAATTAACTCCCGCACATAAACCTAAAGTGCAAATCGATTATAAAATACATTTCGTCATTATTTTGAAATGGTGTTGAATGAATGTCAAGTCCAAACTTAAAGCAGCTCCATAATGCTTGTCAACTAAAAATGTTGACTTTGATAAATCCTCTTGTAAGTTCCAAACTTGCAACCACCCCGTAAGTCATGTGTCAGGCTAATCTAAGTCAAAAACTATGGTGAAGACAAGGAGATACACACACCTTACCAGTCTTTTCCAAAAAGCACGAAAGTATATCACAATTATGACAAAGAAAACCAGATCTAACATTTAGTCTTTGAAGTCACAAGACGCATTGAAACTGCCTATCTGTATGATTATTTGCAAGCTGAACAATAAACAAACTTATGTGCGCGTATACTTGATCTCCTCTAGGTTGATATCTCTAAATCTTTTTCTTTTGTAGAAACAGAATGATGTTGAAGGAAGCATCCCAATCTCAACATCCTTCCACCTTGAAATAGAGGACTGAGCACAAGACAATGGAAATATAACTATAGCTTCATATTATATCATGCAATTAATTCATAACGTCAAATGTAAAGATGCACAGATGTATGATACAAAGGCTCTGAGTCCTTTCTCCGTTACATCACCATCTTTCTTTGACTGTTCGGATCCAGAAAAAGAAACAAACAGAATTCATTAGTCAAATGCAGCCTTTATGAATGATGAGGACAATTTTTGTTGGAAAACTACACAATTCTGGATCTTATGATAAATCTTAGAACTAACTCATCGCCTTGGAGAAACATATGAAGATCAAAGTCAACTTAGCTTGTTTTGTCTACTAGTTACAAGAAAAACATGCTTTGTGGAACAAATTCAGAAACCATCAACCATTTCGTTTTGTACTGCCCAATGGTTTCACAACTTTAGACTTATTTCTGAATATGCTGGGATTACGATGGAGAATGTCTGAAGATAACAATTGAATTGATGAGAAGCTGGAATAGAAGGAACTTGTCAAAAGAACAATACAAATTGTGGAGAACTATCCCAGCTGCTATCTGTTGGACGATTTGGAAAGAGAGAAATGAAAGATGCTTTGAAGATATAGCTCTATACAGAAGATAAAAACAAACAACTGTTTTCTTTTTGGTGAAAAGAGTGTTTGATTAATGATGCAGAATCTCTGTTAAACACACTTTGCTGATTTGATGTGAGCTGTCTTGTGAAAATATTCAACCACAATTCGTGTTGCATTTATAATATTTATACACCCTTTTCTCAATAGAATAAAAGGTAACTAAACAAACTAGAGGAATGAAAGCATTGCCACTACGAAGCAAAGGTAAAGAGAAATATGGCACGATGGCATAGTTTAATTCCTACTTCATCCATACTATCGTGGAGTCTCAGAGGCACGTTCCCTTCTTCTAAGAAAACATTTTTAATACGCAAGAACTCCACTTATGCTTCTTCCTAAAAAAAACAAGATAGATCATAGTTAATAAGTAGGGTGGGTCCAAACAGCCTCCAAAAAGTTTGATACACTATAGAGGTGCAAGACTTGACCTTCGGCTCAGCATAGCTGTTCAGTCTACTCTATGTATAAACATTTTATCATCCTGAGGACGGCCGTACACTGCACCAGAAACAAAATAAGAGAATATATATAATGCATCCGTGTAAGTTCCAGCTTCTTATTATCATGCTCATAATTACACGCACGATTGACTATAGAAGTTAATTAGGAGAGTTGTTGGTCCATATTTCTACCACAAATATCCATCTGTATACCTATTCATGAGGAATTAATGCCTTTGGTGTGGCTGGTTGGGAGTGTACAAAACCTAACTTTCCCGGACTCTCCAAAATTGTTGCCGCACCTAAGCCAGATCCTCCAAAAATGCACTACTTTTGGAGGATCATCTGACACACACCCGTCCACATTTATGAAGAGTCGAGCAACATAACACAAAATCCCTAGGCATTTACGTACAGGTGACATTTGTTTCAAATTATTTCCTAAATTATTTTGAGACTGCAAAAACTGAACAACTTTTCTGTGGTGTTTGACCAAATGAAATTTTCAGAAAGATTGAAGAAGTTTGAGTTTTCCACAGTTATTTGAAAACAAATGTCAACTAGATTGTTCCTTTACATAGTGTCTCTGTATGAACATATCATTTTAATACTGTAGTGTGACTCATATATAAACCAGGTAACGTTTTGGTATAACGATATCATCTTATTGAACAGTGGAAGTACGTCATGAAGTAACTGCAGAAGTAAACAATATCAGTTACCGGACACCAAAGTAATCTTCAACCAGCTATGCCAGTACACAAAAAAAGAGTATCTAAATATACAATTCAGGAATCCGGGGAAGATAGTTCACATTATAATTTTTTTTGACTTGTTCTTCACTTGGAGATGTACAAGGTGTGATGGTTTCTTGTCACTTCACATTCAATATACTGCAAAATTGAAGAGAAGCTAGAACACGGTAATATGCATCTTGACATTAATAATTCCTTAGGACTAAACAAACTCTTTGAAAAGTCGAAGCATACCTCAATAGTTTTTGACGAGGTTGAATTTATAGACGCAAAATCGCTCAACTATTCCCGAACTTAAACCCTGACAGGATTTCTCAATCATGCCTTTGATAGTTCTTCAACAGCCTCATTTTGAGTAGCAGAGAAGAGATCCGTTACGTAATGAGAAATGATTGAATTTATCTGCTTCTCGAATCCCATGCCGAATAGCCGATCAGCCTCATCTAATATCAGGTTCTGTACAAATGATATGGTTGGTGCAGAGTGGCGATTTAAGATGTAGCATTCATCATATATCACTACCAAATCCCAAACAATACGGACAAAAGAAAGGTTGGGGACTCAACAATCAAAACCCAGTGATCCATTTATTGACGGCCTATAGATCGTGGTACATGTGTGACCACTTAGGTGAGAATGTGATAATAGGCAATCATGAAGGTCAGCCTTGAATACGAACTTATGATCTACAATAAGTTCTTTTGGTAAACCTGAACTTAGCATTACCACAGTGCACAAGTGGAAAGCTTTAGACAAATTTAGCACAAAAGTATGCAGCTAAATTGTTTTAACACAGGGCGCATGACACTTGCTTTTCTGTTTTGAAGTATTATAACTAATAGCAGCTAAAAAGATACTAATTAAAGGAAAAACAGAAGCATTTCACTAGGATCTTTATTGGCTGTCAAACGGGTGAATTTGAATAGAACATCATTTGTTTCAATAAAGTAAAACATGTCCGGCGATTAGTTGATTTTTTTTTAGAGTTAATAACTTTGATGGTCAATCAACTATCAATTTTTTTTCACAGAAATTCACTCAACTTTCATTTTCAACTCAAAAGTTACTTAACTATGACTTTTTTGCACAGAAAGTCACTCAAGCTATTTTATTGTTTTTTTCATTAAAATTAGCTGACATGAAATTTTAATTATTAACTAAAAATTTAAGAACCAAATATATATCCATTTAAATTATTTAATGACCCGCCCCATTTACCCCGACCTGCTAAAATATAATACTGAACTTTTTATTTTGCCATTAATTCCCTGATGATTCTCCCTTTGTCTCCCCCCAAACCTTTCCCTCTACGTTCTTCTTCTCCTTTTTTTTTTCTTTCTAATTTGTCAATTTAGTGGTTATTGAATACATGCACATTATCACAAAATTTGCATTGGGGCACATTCAATAGTCAAGGTTTGCTAGTGACACACCAACTGAATATAAAAATGTTTATTCAAACTCCTTTCTCGCAAGTCTCACCATATCTCATTCGCTTTCAAATTTTTTAGATTTTTTTTCAAATCCCCTATATTTCTCATATTTAATTTACTACTGCAACTGCCACTGCAAGTTTTTCATAGAACAGAAAATCACAAAACGAGAGGTTGATATATTGTTGATATGTGAAGAAAAAGTTGAAATTGAGAAATTTAAAAAGAAAAAAAAAAGAGAGAAGAAGAACGTAGAGGGAAAGAATGAGGGACACGAGGGAGATTGATTTAGGGAGTTAGTGATAAAACAAAAAAAATTTAATATTATATTTTAGCGGGTCAGATTAAATAGGGCGGGTTATTAAATGGATATATATTTGGTTCTTAAATTTTTGGTTAATAATTAAGATTTCATGTCAGCAAATTTTAATGAAAAAAATAATAAAATAGCTTAAGTGACGTTCTGTGCAAAGAAGTCATAGTTAAGTGACTTTTGAATTGAAAATGAAAGTTGAGTGATTTTCTATGAAAAGAATTCATAGTTGAGTGATCATCAAAGTTATTAACGTCTCATTTGTTTCCATTAAGATTAAGAGGTCTGAATCTGAATACACATCTAAATATAAAAATTGGCATTAAGATTTGAATGTTTTGAACTGAATACACATCTGAACGTTAAGATGTGATCTCTAAATCTGAACATTAAATAATTAATCTTGTTTGTTTTCAATATCTAAATGTGGAAGTGAAATTGAACATTATATTAATAAAATATTATAAAATTTTCATTTCAACAAAATATATCACTTTTTATAAATAAAAAAGTTTTAAAAAGTTTTAATGATTTGAAGTACTATTTTTTCATTCAAAAACCTTGAAATAAACAACAATACACCAAAAATATTATTGCAACCAGTGTTCTTGACACACATCAATACAAGAAAATTATTAATATAAGAAAAATACTTGAAAGGAATTATGAAAACTTACCAGTTAGGAAAAAATGGTGTTTGATTGAGAAAAGTAAGAAAAAAGTTTTTAGATATGAGATAAAATGCCACGCCCAAAGTAGAGGAGCTATGATTTATTATTTAATAACTTATCAAATGAGTCTGAATGTTTTTGTGTTAAGAGTCTCCTACAGATCTAAAAACCCAACGTACTTAATGGGTTGAATCTGAATGATTAAGATTCAGACATCTATTCAGTACAAACAAATGAGGCCTAACTATTTTTTTTAATCAAGTGTTCAACGATTTTCTGTCTTTTCATTGTGATGTGAGGCCTATCTTGATAACACTATAAGCTGAAATTTTATTCATGATTAATCTTTAAATTCATGATGTGTTGACTAAGTCAAATTATTGGTTGATAAAGAATTAATATTTAAGTAAAAATTATACATCTTAAATCAAATCCAAATAACATTGGGTCAATTTAAGTTGACACTTGACAATTCTAAGCTCAACTCATGTTCTTCAAGCCCAAGTCCTCTAAAATTACTTGAAGACCAAAAATACCCCCAAAACCCAACCTCCCAACTATATAAAGAGGTCTTCATAAGACAAAATGGAGGAAGAAGAAGATAAGAAATAATAGAAAAGCTCTGCTATTCCGTAGAGATCTGCAAGTCTTCCGCATACAAAAGATTCTTCGTCTTCAAGTTGTGAGGCACAAGTTCCAATATGCTCCACATTCATTGTGAAGTTTCAACGAGTATTTTATCGATTCAAAAATAAAGTAAAGCTCTTGAGTTATGACCGTGAGGAGAAGAATCAAAGGAATAAAGCTGTTTTCTTAGATTTCATAGAAAATGTAACATTTCGCACAAATCATTCTAATATGCTATTATTGTTTGTTTGCTATTTTTTTCTTGATTCCTATATTTCAAAAACAATTAGTCGCTTAGAATTCGAGCTGTTTATCAAGTTCTAAAGTACTCAAATTCGAGCTAAGTCTTCAAGTCGTGATGCTCCTCAAATTTGAGTCAAGTCTTCAAGTCATAAAAGCTCCATGAACATGACCCTCCTGAGTTTAAGTCAATATGGTCCCAAAAGAAAATTCACTAGGTTGAAAACATTGAAATAGGTGGCCTAGGCAAACTAGAAACAAAATCACATATTTTGCATTGAAGTGTAAAGTAAATATATTTTATTACTTTAAAATTGCAAGAGTTTTTATACATCAACAATCATAAGGAAGGGATGTAGAAAAAAATTGACATATCGTCCTATACAAAAAGCCCAAGTAGAAAAGAAATCACACACCAAGAAGTGGCTTGTCAACATGTCTTGGACGTTCTTATGAAGTTATTATTTTCATCAAACATCATTACTTCAAATATTTTTATGGATCAATAAAGTCATGAGCGAGTCTATCTTTGACATGGATGCATATTGAATTCTGATTGGTGGAGTTGATTAAGACTGGACAATGAACCAGAACGGGATCACCAGACCGGAATGAACCGGTACCGGACCGAACCGGGACGAGTTGATCGGTATTGGGATGAAACGGGCCGGAGTTACCGGGACGGATACTCGGTTTCGTCCCGTCCCACTATATATCGGGATGGAACCGAAACGGATCGGAATGGAACGGGATGAGATAAGCGGGATGACAATTCTAGTTATTTCAAAAAATGATTTTTTTGAATTATGAAAATATGAATATTTTTTTAATTTTTCTAAGTTTAAATTAATAGTTTTTAAATTTATAATGTAATTTTTTTACTTAAGTTTATTTTAAAGATATTTTTTTAACTTTTTTTTTTACTTATTAAGTTAGCAAGTTAAGTCCAATTAAGTTTTCAAGATTTAAATCATTTGAAGTTTATAAGTTATTACTTATTATTTATTAATATGTTATAATTTATAAGTTATATTTATAACTTGTAATTTAAATAAATTAAATATGTAATTTTAAAAAATTAAATAAAAATAAGGATCAAATAATTACACAAATTAAAAATATCAATTTAATTTATTTAAATTTGTATTACAAATTAAAATTTCAATTTACAACTATTAGTAGAGTGCATAGTTTACGCAGCCATCTTCTAGGAAGGATTCTGTTTCAACTAAGTCTTGAATGTAAACTAATAGGGGCAGTTGGGTTACTTGGGTAGTATTTATTATTTAATATAAAATATAAATTATAATTTATAAATTAATTAATAAATATTAATTAATTAGAACCGGACCGGACCGGAATCGGAATAAGCGGGGATAAACTGGTACCGGTACACTGTCTCGGTTCAGAATATCCTATTCCGTCCCGTAGGCAATCGAACTGACACGAACAGGACTAGTACCGCACCAGTACCGGTACATCCCGTTCCGTTGCCCAGCCTTAGAGTTGATCATGTGTCAAGTAGTTACTCTTAAAAACTAGGATAGACTACACTTAAGTTTCTTTCTTGCCAAAGCGAAACTACAGAGAAAGAATCACAAAGTGTGATTTGTCACTAAGCCACAATTAAGAGGAAGATACACTAAGTGTGGTTCTCGCCAAAACCACAATCATAAAAAGAGATGCACAAAGTGTGTTCGTAGCTAAAGCTGCAACTACAAAAGAAGATGCATAATGTATTGTTTGTCGTCAAAGCCGAATTTTCAAAAGAAGATGCACCAAGTGTGGTTCGTCGCCACCAAAGCAAAAATTGATTAAAAAAAATGCACCAAGTATGATTTGTCATAAAAGTTGCAACTACAAACAAAGACGCACCAAGTGGTACCTCACCAATTATGGAGTTACCCTTACTTTTTTTTTTGATTTGATATTGAGACTGTTTTCGGTCCATCTAAACCTGCAAAAAAATAATAATATAAGTGATACATCTCATACTGGCAATAGCACGAAGGTTCAAATTGGCATGGTGAAAATTGTGGCATTTTCTCTCGTCATGATGAATTAAGGTCTTATTGATTTAAGAGTTGTGTTTTTTATCCACGTAGATGATGATAGAAATCTCAATCAATGTGCGATTCTTCGGCGAAGAAGTGAACTCATGAATGTTGTCCAAAGTCAATTGGATTGCTAACTTTTAAAAAATATTTTTTGTCAACCCATAAGGACTTTGACTATTGGATATATTGTAGACTTAAAAGTCTATTTTCTATAGAATTAAGTCGCTCTCTATTCAGACGCTCCTACACTAAGATACAAACGTTTTGATGAGACTCCACAGCTCTGTAAAACAACAATGGCAGACATGAAGATCAACTTCAAAAATCCATTCCCGTCAATCATGAAGGTTTTTACCTTGATTTTTGAATATGTTGGACTTTGAAATCTAGTTCCTATAAAATCAAGTTGCTCGTCACTCAGAAGCTCCATCACCAAGGTACAAACATTTTGGTATAACTGCATAGAGTTGTGAGAAAAAAAAGACTAACAATTTTCAAAAATTAATCTCCATTAATCAAGAAGGATTTTGAATTTCGGATAGGTCGTAGCTCTATTAGTCTAGTTTCTGGAAAATCAAAGGAATCATGTTTTCGACAACAAGATATTGAATTTTCTACAACAGGTGAGTTGTGCTGAAAAAAGTGATAATTTTTTTTTAAAAAAGCGGTACCTAATAGAGATGATTTGATGAGCTTGACGATGCCACAAATTGACGATCAACCACCATAAGAACATGGGTATTTATAAATATAAAAAGTACGTAAACTATGTTTCTACAAATTATGGAAAAACCATTGTTGAAAGTGAATCATTGTAAGTTTTCATAAGAACCAGATTATGGTAAGTTTCCAGAGGAATCAAGTTATGAAAAATTTCATTGGAATCAAATTATGGACAAAATATAGCAAATTTTGTTCTTACAAATTATGGTAAATTTCCATTGGAACCAAATTATAGATAAACTTCCTACGAGAAAAATATTTGATTCGTGAATACTTCAGAGCTTGTCTTTAAAGGTTTAATAAGTCAAGTACCCGAACAAGCCTCGAAGCAGGGAGCATTTTTAGACGGTTAAATTTTGTTAATAGATCCATATAAATTTTATATTGATCTTTCAATTCATGATAGATTTTTTTTTTATGACAAAATTCATGATAGGTTGACAAGTCAAATTATTGATTAATAAAATTGGATTAATATTTACGTTAAAATTATAGGACTTAAATTAAGTCCAAATGACATTTGGGCCAATCTTAACAATACGAGCCCAACTCATGCTTTTCCCAGGTCTTCTAAAAATTTTGAAGACCAAAATACTCCTAAAATCTTAACTCACAACTATATAAATGGGTCTTCATAAGACCAAATAGAGGAAGAAGAAGAGAAATACATAAAAAATTTCTGCTCTTTGGTAGTGATTCACATACAAAGGATTCTTCATCTTCAAGTTGTGAGCCTCAAGTTTACATATCTCCACAATTGTTATCAAAGCTTGGCTCCACATTCATCGTGAAGTTTCAAAAAGCACTTCATCAATTCAAGAATAAACTAAAGCTTTTGATTTGTTGATCGTGAGGAGAAAATCAGAGGATCACATATTTTTTTTCTTAGATTTCATAAAGATTTGTAATTTTCGCACAAATCATTCGAATATCAATATTATTGTTTGCTTGCTATTTTTCTTTCTTGATTGTTATATTTTAGGGTCGAAACTTAGTCGCTTACTGCCAATATGTAAGCGACTAAGTTTCGTTCTTGAAATATAGCAAGCAAGCAATAATATTTATATTCGAATGATTGTTGCAAAGATTACAATCTTTATGGAATCTAAGAAAAAAAATGTAATTCTCAGATTCTTCTCCTCATCATTATCAACTCAAGAGCTTTACTTTGTTCTTAAATCGATAGAATACTCGTTCGAAACTTCATGACAAATGCGAAGCCAAGCTTTGATCACAATTTCGGAGATATGGGAACTTGAGGCTCACAACTTGAAGATGAAAAATTCTTTGTATGCGAAAGACTTGTGATCACAACTAAAAAGCAAAGCTTTTCTATGTATTTATCTTATTATTTATTGGTCTTATCAATACCTATTTATATTGTTTTGAGCTAGAGTTTTGGGAATTTACAAGACCTTGGGCTTGAAGAGCATGAGTTGAGCTCGTCTTGTCAACTTAATAGACTGACCCACCTATAATTTGGACTTTACTTAAGACATATAATTTTCACTTAAATATTAATCCAAAATTTTAAACCAATTTGACTTGGTCAACATATCATAAATTTAAGGATTGATCCAAAATTTAATATGAATTTCAATGAAATTTCATTATATACAAATGTCCCTTGTTGCGATGCTCGACATGTTGATCCTTTGAAGATGAGGCTTGAAGTATTCATCAAGTGTATATTTTTTCTTATGAAGTTTTTCAAAATTTTCCATATTTGATTCCAATGAAAAATTTCCATAATGTGGTTCTTATGAAAACTTACATAATTAAATTTTCACAATAGTTTTTTCATAATTTGCAGGAACACATTTGTTTCAAAACTTTTTATATATATGAATAAATGAAATTTCCATTATTTTATTCCAATGAAAATTTCCATAATTTTATTCCAATGGAATTTTAAATAACTTGGTTTTAATGGAATTTTTCATAACTTGATTTCTATGGACACTTACCATAATTTGGTTCAGTCATAGTTTTCCATAATTTGTAGGAACAAAATTTATGGA
>NC_028642.1:42323545-42339594 GCF_001406875.1 Solanum pennellii | reverse complement strand
TATATATATATATATATATATATATACATACATACATATATATATATATATCACTTTATTTCAGCTCAACACACCTTTATAAAAAATTCATATCTTGTTGTAGTAACATTGAAATCATGATTTAGTTTGAAGTTTGCTATAACATTTGTCTCTTTTTTTCACAGCTCTATGCAGTCTCACCAAATCGTTTGTATTTTGGTGTAGGAACATCACAATGGCAAGCGAAATGATTTTATAGTAACTAGACTTCAAAATCTACAACATATACAAAAATAAAGGTGAAAACCCTCATGTATTGACGAGAACTGATTTTTGAAGTTGTCCTTCCGTATTTTGGCATAGGAGAGTCTATGTGGAGAGCGAATTGATTCTATAGAAAATAGACTTTTAAATCTAAAACATATAAAAAAATCAAGGACTAAGTCTTTATGGATTGACCAAAATTAAGTTTTTTAAAATTAGTGACATCTTCGCCAAATAACTGCATATTGAAGCCTGTAGCAATTGGGACTTTTGTCATCATCTATATGGATAGACTACACAAAATTTTTTAATTAATAGGTCCATATTCATCATGTTGAGTGCGAGAACGTATGTCACAATTTTTATCATGCCAATTGGAAGATTCCTGTTATTGGCACTATTAAGCACATCACCTCTTTCTTTTTTTAGTAGGTTTATGATGCACCGCAAACAGTCTCAATATCAGACTAAAAATGTTAGGGGTAGTTCATAATTGGCGAGTAACCACTTTGTGCATGATGTACCGTGGTTTCACGGTACTTTCAATGCTTTTTCCTTATGTTTAGTGTGTGTCTAGGACCTTTTTGTAGTAATTATAATGTGTTTTTATCTGTATTTTGCAGAAAAGTTGTCCAAAACGGAAATGCAGAAGATTGTGCAAAAGAGGTGACCCACGAAGCCATCAACGGCCCATCGTCCCATCGACAGTCCGTAGGTGGTGATCATCGACTGGAGGTCCAAGCATCTTAAAGCAACTCGGGGAATTCTGACCAAGTGTGGGGCTACGGAAGGATTGACGGTCTATCAAATGATTGACGGATCGTCCTGGCAAACCGTCGATCAGATAAGAGATTACTCCCAGTACCCGGTGTTGAAGAAATAACTAAGTATGGAACGACAAAGGCATCGACAGACCGTAAGTGTATCGACGGACCGTGATGTTAGTCTGTCGATTGGATCAGAGAAGATGCAAGGATGAAGGCTAAAGAAGATGCTAAGTATGGACCGACAAAGGCAGTCGACGGTCCGTCATTCCATCGACGAACGGTTAGTGGAGTCGTCGATTGAAGATGCGTTTCTGGACATACTTTTCTTATTTTGAACTCCTTTTAATTTAGGACTTTGTTATTATAAATAGCATTAAAAACCTCGGTTTTGGGGTTAGACTTTTTATTATTTTTCATACTTTAGTTCTTGGAAATTGACTTTGCAACTTGGGCAATTATATCAAATTTTCGAAATCAATTCATAAGTGAATTTTGCTATTTAAAGTATTATTTCTGGATTTTCTTCAAACTTGCCAAAGTAATACATGAAACAACCATGAATTGTGTATTATTAGGCATGGGTAACTAAATCCGTAACTAGGGTTGTGGGAACCATGGGTGATTAACAAGGTAAAACTAGCTAAATAACAATTCTAGAATAGATTCGTGCATGTATTGATAATTCTTTCATTTAGAAGTCTTTTTTAACGAGTGCACGCGTTAGTATTTGCCTTATTTCTACTTGCCGGACCAAGGGGATAGTTATTAGGAAAATAATTATCAATATAGATTTAGTGGAATCTATCTAATAGGCTAGTTTCAATTGGTGCGAAGTAGTAACTTAGCCATACATTAAATATGATGCTTAATATGAGGTAAAGGTAAGATTTAGTAAATTAGACACACGTAGCCGGACCAAGGTGCGGGGTGAAATTCTCTAGTTGCCGGACCAAGGACTTAGAGATACCTAACTTACCACTTTGCATGCAAGACACTAGAAAAGAATTGTTATAGCTAGGATTACCGCGTTATGAACCTACGAGGAACACTTACACCGTAGTTTTTCTCATCACTTCATCAACACCAAAGTTTTAGTTTTACTACTTGTTTTACTTAGAAATAATTGAACACTTTTGTTTCACAACCCCCCTTTAATTAACTATTTTCGGAAAGGACTTGACTAAATAGACGTAATTGTAGACTAAAGTTAAGTCTAAACCATTTTCCTCATGGGATCGACCCCAACCTAACAATTAGGTTATCTACTTGATACAACCGCTTATACTTCTTTAGGGAAATATAATTTGAGCGTATCAATGCATCTGGGTTTGTAGTTGCGGCTTTGACGACGAACCACACTTAGTGTTTTTTAGCAATTGTGGATTGGATAACGACGAATCACACTTAGTGCATTTTCTTTTGCAAATTTAACTTTGATAACGAACCACACATGATGCATCTTCTTTTCCAGTTGCGATTTTGACAACGAACGACACAACTTGGTGCATCTTATTTTGTAGTTGTGGCTTCAGTGAGTAACCAAATTAGTGCATCTTCTTTTATAATCACAGTCATGGAAAAAATCATACTTGCTGTATTTTTCTCTAAATTGTGGTTTGTGATGAATCAGATTGTGATCCTTCCTCTGCAGTTTTGACTTTAGCAAGAAAGAGATTTCGGTGGTCTGTCCTAATTTTGGAGAGCAACAATTTGGCACATGACCAACTCCAAAGTTCTTTCTACCACCTCAAAGATGTTGCATCCTTGTTCTAGCACATACGAAGAGGATATTTTTTTTTATTAGAGAAGATACACCGAGAACATGAGATGACTTGGATGCTTGATGCACTACTTTTCCCAGCATTACAACTTTACTTCTAATTTGGCCGACAATTTCCATGGAAATTTTCAAACCATTTGTGGAGTCAACATTCTCCAAAGCATTGGTTTTAAGAGTTGATATTCATTGTGGCCATATTAATATTTATTTAACTTTGAAGAGAGAATTTGGATCCAACAGTTTTTTCGAAAGTGGATGCAGATGCATATACGGATTTTGAGTTGACCTTTTTGGAAGTCATCTCAGTGTTCTTGAACTTTGATTTTTAAGAGAAGAAACGAGAGGTAAGATTTTCCCATTGGGTGTGTCAATTTGCAAGCGACTAAGTTTCATTCATGAAATATAGCAATCAAGAAACGAAAAGAGCAAGCAAACGATAATATTTCTATTTGAATGATTTGTGTGAGTGTTACAATCTTTATGAAATCTAAGAAAAAATATGTAATACTCTGATTCTTCTCCTCATACTCATCAACAGAAGAGTTTTTATTTGTTCATGAATCAATGAAATACTTGTTGAAACTTCACGATGAATGCGGAGCCAAACTTTGGTCACAATCCAAGAGATATGGAAACTTGCAGCTCTCAACTTGAAGATGAAGAATCATTTGTATGCAGAAAGACTTGTGTATCACTACTGAAGATCACAACTTTTCTTTGTATTTATCTTCTTCTTCTCTTTTGATCTTATGAAGACCTCTTTATATAGTTGTGATCTAGGGTTTTGGGGTATTTTTGAATGTCGTGTTGAACTAATACAAATGAGCACAATTGCATCTGCTTCCAGCTTATATCAGTCAGCACACACGACAAATCGTTCCTAACAGGACACTAAATATTTAACATTATAGTTCTCCATCATCTTGATTATATTCATATACAAGGCCTCTTTGTGGGAATACTAAATCCGCTGCTCTTTATGAAGTAAATTAGTCTTAGTTCCTGCTCTCTGTATGTAATAAATATGTTACAGCATAGCCTTGCTTTTGAACCCAAAATCTGCCTATCTAACAAATCTAAACAGCTCAATCTAATTTCCAATAGAAGCCATCCAAGTTCACCTAAAACTTCTCTAAATGGTTGCACGTATCAATTTAATCAAACCAAAACTAAACAAAGTATATTAACATGGATGAAAAGAATAAGGAGGCTTATATATATATATATATATCTTAACCAGAGGTAAGATGAAGGCTGGCATTTCACCAGAGCCAGTAGTGGCATCGACAGTAACATCTTTGTAGCTGCAGAGTAAGGGTATAGTGAGGGCCTGAATAGGTGTGCAGAACATGAAGCCGAAATTGGTTAAGGCTTTCAAAACTGGCGCAAAGAGTGGTGGTTCGAGGTCGGAGAAACGAGTATTCGTTAAGACTTAGATAGGATTCAAAAAGTCTGTCAATGACACGCCGCTCGCCGCAGCAGCAGTGTGGTGGCTCTCGGTGTCTTTATGAAAGAAATGCACTTGTGCTACTCCCTCTCTCCCAAAATTGTTCCTCATATTCTCCTTGTTTTGATTAATTTTTAATGTTAAATTAATTGAATATTTAAAATTAAAATTTAGGTGAATTATTTTCATGTTTTAACTTTGTTTTCAAAATCGATCTTCTCATCAAATTTGAACAATAATCAAACTCTTTCATTATACTAATTGATTTTTAATACCTATTATATTCTTTCATTATCAACTTTTTTTACTTTTTCAAAATCATCATATTTTCATTTTCATTTTCTTAATTCATGTAATAAATTTCTCATAAAAGCATAAGTATTATTTTTCGCACGAAAAAGTAAAAAATATTAATTAAATATATAAGATAATGATGTCCTATAATAAAGTAAGTTAGCATAATGAGAAAAATAATTTTATTAATAGAAATTACAATTATAATATTTATTTATACAAAGTGAAAAAAACATAGGATACTTACTATACAAATATATTTCAATGAAGGAAATATAAGATAAGTAATTTAACTAAGACCAGATTTTTAAAGATTATATTTATTCAGATTTAAAATTATTCTAAACTATATATATAAAATGTTCAATCACAAGCAAGTGCTCAAATCCCGATGCTCCTAAGGAGAATCACTTCTATGCTCTCAAATCCCGAGGTGATCAAGAGAGCTCTCTGGATCTTGTTATCGATATGTTGCAAGTATTTTCAATTAATATTTATGCATTGTTGGATCCCGGTGGCACATTGTCTTTTATAACTCCTTTATTGGCTATGAAATTTGATATGCTTCCCGATATCTAAGATGAACCCTTTTCGGTTTTTACCCCTGTGGGTTATTCCGTAGTTGCTAAAAGTGTTTATAGGGGTTGTCCCATATCATTTCCTAATAGAGTCACATTGGTTGATTTGATAGAACTTGATATGTTGGACTTTGATGTTATTTTGGGAATGGATTGGATACATGCTTGTTTTGCTTCCATTGTTTGTAGAACTCGGGTAGTAAAGATTCAATTTCCTAATGAACCCATTTTAGAATGGAAGGAGGGAAACTTAACTCCAAAAGGTCGAATTATTTCATGTCTTAAAGCTTGTAAGTTGATTTCTAAGGGATGTCTCTATCATATTGTGAGAGTCAAGGATCTTGAGTCCGAGACTCCTCCATTAGATACGGTCCATGTAGTGAAGGACATTCTGGAAGTCTTTCCTGACGACTTGCCCAAAATTCCTCATAAAAGGGAAATAGGTTTGGTATTGATTTTATTGCTGGATACTCAACCTATTTCAAATCCCTCCTTATGGGATGGACCTGGTCGAGTTGAAGGAATTAAAGTCTCAACTCAAGGATTTGTTAGATAAGGGTTTTATTCAACCAAGCTTATCTCTTTGGGGTTCCCCGATGCTATTTGTGAAAAATAAAAATGGGTCCCTTTGAACGTGTATTTACTACCGACAATTGAAAGAGGTCACTATAAAGAATAAGTATCCACTCCCTAGGATTGATGATTTTTTTGACCAACTCTAAGGACTGAGCTACTTTTCAAAAATGGACTTGAGGTTGGGTTATCACCAACTTAGAGTGAGAGGTGTTGATATTCCAAAAATGACATTCCGAACTAGATATGGTCATTTTGAATTCTTAGTAATGTACTTTGGTCTTAGAAATGCCCCGGGGACTTTCATGGACCTTATGAATTGAGTTTTTGAAATTATCTTGATTTGTTTTGAGATTGTCTTCATCGACGACATCTTGATATACTATTAGAGTGAGAATGATCATATAAACCATTTGAGGATAGTGTTGCAAGTCCTCAAGGATAACCAACTTTTTGCTAAATTTCATCAATGTGAATTTTGATTGAGATCGATTTATTTTCTTGGTCACATTGTCTCCAGTGAAGGGGTAGAGGTCGATTTGAGAAAGACAAATGCGGTCAAAAGTTGGGCTAGACCTTTGAGTCCTACCGACATCAAAAACTTTTTGGATATGGCCGGGTACTATAGGAGGTTTGTTGAGGTAGTTTCATCTACTGCATCTCCATTAACGACCTTGAACTAAAAGTAGTCCAAGTTTGAATGACCAGAATCGTGTGAAAAGAATTTCCAATTATTGAAAGATAAACTTACCTCTGCTTTGGTGTTAACCTTACCGGAGGGTACTGAAGGGTTTGTGGTTCACTATGACGCTTCTCGAGTAGGTTTGGGTTGTATCCTCATGCAACATGGTAACGTGATAACATGTGCCTCTAGGAAACTCCAGGTGCATGAGAAGAACTACCCAACTCATGACCTTGAGCTAGCGGACATATTGTTTGCTTTGATTTGGAGACATTACCTATATGGAGTTCATGTAGATATGTTCACCGATCACAATAGTCTCCAATTTGTTTTCACTCAAAAAAAGTTAAATCTACGTCAAAGAAGGTGGTTAGAGCTTTTAAAGTATTATGATATGATCATCCTTTACCACCACGGGAAAACTAATATGGTTTCGGATGCTTTAAGTTGAATGTCTATGGGTAGTGTCACTTATGTTGTTGTTGATAAGAAGGAGTTACTAAAAGAGGTACATAGGTTGTACCGTTTTGGTGTTCGACTAGAAGACTCTCTAAAGGGTGGTTTCATGGTTCGACATAACTCCGAGTCATCTTTAGTGGTTTAGGTGAAATCTAAGCAACATATTGATCCTCTATTGATGGAGTTGAAGGAATCATTTTGTTAATAAATCTATAAAGACTTCCTTTCAAGGAAAAGATGGGTTCTTAGGTACCAAGGAAGGTTATATGTACTGGATGTGGATGGCCTAAGGGAAACAATCTTAGAAGAGGCCCATAGGTCCCGATATTCCATCCACCCTGGGCCACCAAAATGTATCGTGACTTGCGCGAGATTTATTAGTGTAATAAAATGAAAGGGGACATAGCAAACTTTGTGGCTAGATGCTTAAATAGACAACAAGTCAAGGCCGAGCATCAAGGACTGGGAGGTCTAACACAAGATATTGATATCCCCACTGAGAAATGGGAAGATGTCAACATGGACTTCTTGGTAGGGTTGCCTCGTACCTGTAGGCAACATGACTCCACTTGGGTTGTTGTGGATACATTGACTAAATCAGCAAATTTTCTTCTCGTCAAGGTTTCTTATTCGACTGAAGATTATGCAAGATTGTACATTAAGGAGATCGTAAAGTTTCATGGGCCACTTTGTCGATCATTTTGGATAGAGATGCTCAATTTACTTCCCACTTTTGGAAGTCTTTCCAAAGTGGGTATGGTACTTAAGTCAAACTTAGTACCACATTTCATCCTCAAACGAATGGTCAAGCAGATCTCACCATCCCAACCCTAGATGACATGTTGAAAGCGTGTGTCATTGACTTAAAAGGTAATTGGAATGATCACCTACCTTTGATAGAATTTTTCTAGTACAATAGCTACCATTCAAATATTTATATGGAACCATTTCAAACAATTTATTGTAGGAGGTGTATATTTATGGTTGGGTGGTTTGAAGTGGGTGAAAAAGTTTGAATAATAAGATATAGGTTAAACAACTTATAGTCGGCAAAAGTCATATAACGACAATAGAAATGGGGACCTTGAGTTTGAAATAACTGATTGGGTCTACTTGAAGAGTTCACCCTTGAAAGGGGTGATGAGGTTTGATAAGAAGGGGAAACTTAGTCCCTGGTATATGGGCCCTTATGAAATCTTGAAGCGAATCGGGGAAGTTGCTTATGAGTTGAAATGTCCAAATGAATTGGATCTGGTTCACCCTGTTCCATGTTTTTATCTTAAGAAATTTATAGGTGACACGGTTTGTATTCTCCCTCAGTTTGTTTAGGGGTGAATGAGAACCTTTATTATGAAGAGGTTCCGATTGAATCTTAGATCTTCAAGTTAAGAAATTGTGGAATAAAGAGGTTGCCTCCGTAAAGTCCTGTGGAGAAACCATATAGCTGATGGTGCAACATGGGAGGCCGAGGCCGACATGAAGTCCAGCTATCCTCAATTTTTTCCTCTTACACTTAGTCAAAGTTGAGGTTAGTAGTTTCTCTTAAATCAAAGTTTTGTATAATGTTGAACTCATCATGGTTTTATAATATGTGCATATTCTTGTAGAATTTCTTGCTTAAATTGAGTTTTCATGAATTATGTTCCTCATGGTTGACTTTCACTTATATGTATTGTGTTATATGGTTCGCATACGAGTTGTATTGAGAATGCTTGATGTTGTTTTGATTATAAATTAACATGTTAACTCTTTAATGATCACCATTGATCTCATGTTGAAATGGAGAGGGTAGTTCCTCTTTGTATGATATGAAATTATGAGCTTTTGTATGTGATGAGTTGTGGATGAATTTCCTATGTTTTAATGTTACGATTATGTGTTGAACGAGTTAATAATTCCTCTTATGAGCTGTGACTCATTTTTGATATTGCTTAATGTTGGGCTGTTAGTATTGAGTCTTTTCTCCTATAAAAGGTTTAAGGTGTCATTCGTGGATGAATGATCCTAAGGGGGGATATTGTAACGCCCCCAGAAATTCTATGACCTAAACTAGAGCCTACCCCAATGGGTTATGACCTAAAAAGGGGTAATTACAGTCCTAAGTGTTTGGGGAAAGAGTTGGGGAAGTTGTGAGGGTTTAGAGATGAGAAACGAAGAAGAAATTCTGACAGACGAAATTTGGCATTGGCCGCGCGTCGCGCACCTGTCTCCAGATCTTGAAAATTTCAGCTCCGTGTTAAAGAGATAAGACGGGTCTTCTACCTTAAAAAAACCATCTTTGAAAAATAAATTTGGACCCTACTACGCATGGCAGACCCACCTCTAATGCTTGACGAATTTCGAGATTTAATGGAAAGCCAAGTTGGAATTTTATTTTAAGGTCCAAATAGTGTAGGGGCATTTTGGGTACTTTGAGAGGGTTAATATATATAGTTTTTAGTCATTTTACCCTCATTCCCCAATAAAAAAAATAGAACACTCAATTAGAAGTAAAAATAAAAATAAATTAAAGCTCTTCCTTCTTTCTAGCTTCTATCTCTCTCCTAAACCATCATTCAAGAACTTTGGAGTTCCAAGAAGAGGATCAATTCCTAAAGAATTCAACTCAATTTTGTTGCTGAATATTCACTAAGGTATAGTTTCTTTCACTCTTGATATTCCTTTCCTAAGAGGTTCTTACAAAGATGTTTTAAAAACTCCCCCAAATCTAGAGCTTTTCTCTACACATGGGTCTTCTTTGAAAAAAAAATTGTGAATCAATTATGATTACCTAAGGTTTTTTAGGTGTATAATGATGGGTAATTGTTGTTTTTCACTTGGAATTCCCTTGGACCCATGTTCTTCCCCAATTTCATAAATCTTTGATTTGATATAGTGAATTGATTGAGGTTAATGAATATATCAATTGCTTATATTGATGTTAATTGTTTTATGCTTCATGAATTACCTTATATTATGTGTTGGTTAACATTGTTGGGTGGTTGAAGCATGATTCCCAATGAAGGGCAAGAAGGTATGATAGCTGGTTTTTCCTTGAACTTAAGTATGAAAGATGAATTGCTTAAATAGTTATGATTCTATATCTAATGTGTTATTGTGGTGTTGATGACAAGGTCCCCTCATCCTTAAACCTATACACTTGAATTAACTATGAAATATGTATGTATGATATGGTATGACTGTTATATGATTGAAAGGTAGTTCTCATGATTATAATGTAATTTTAAAGTGAACAGTTTACTTACTTGCTAGTATTTCTAAAGTGAAAGGATTGTTCTCACTTATGAACCTTATGACCTATTATGAAAATATGTTCACATAAGAGTTTAGTAAAGGCTAATGTGAAGACAAAAGATGACTACTAAAGGGAATAAATTCTTACCACCGAAAGGGCATGTAAGTTAGATGGGGGTCTCATGTTTAGTAAGTCTGGCTCTCCACAACGGTTTCCTCACGTTTAGAAAGTCTGGATTCCCAATATAGGTGTTGTATCATGAGATGGAAACCCCACGTTTAGCAAGTTAGGTTTTCTAGTAACAATCTTTTTGACCCTTAACTATGTGCTCACATAGGACTCTAGCTTAATGGATCCACCTAAATAGGTATGTACAGAAGGTTACACCTTAGGCAAGTGCTAACCCTCTCTTTTTGGTGTGCGAGTAGAACATCGGATTCCATGTAGATGACATGGTCTAATACTGATTATTGCAACCTCTTTATCTAATCTAAAAGTAAATAAATAAAGGAAATGTATGAAATCTTACCAGGGCTTCTTTAAGGGGTTGTACATAGTGTAAGGGAAGGTATGCGACTTCTCTTACACATTGCACTTGTGGGATCCTAAGAGATGGTTGTAATAGTGTTTCTTACGACTATGTTGACTATTACTTATGTATGATCCTTATGTATATCGTAACTTATGATATGATATGAGGAATGTATATATGAAGTGGGTCGCCTAAAGTGATACTTAGCATTAATAGAGTTATAGGATTCTATTCTTTGCATTGAACAAGTATTACTAGGGTTGTCTACATATTGGGATGATATCAATATGGGTTGGCTTATGATGCTTACTTTATGTTCATATTGGATTTACTTGGTAAAGAGAATGTTTTGACTAAAATGTCAGTTTATACATGCATGAATGATTTTAATGCATAGAAGCCATAATTAGTACGTGTGATGTATTAGTCTATATTTTATTCTCTTTTCTCAAACATTGTAGGTTCGGGCCTTTGAGGAGATCTCAAGGCTATTTCTCAAGACACTTGGATTTGCTTCTCCAAGTTGGTGTTTCCTCAAGTCCAAGGACAAGACCCTATGTTGTAACTTTTTAAATCTTTTGTTATATTGAAAGACATTGTTGTACTTTCCTATTTCTAGACTTCTTATTGATGTAAGGGCTAAGTCCCAATTTCTAAACTTTTATTGTATAGATGGTATGATGTGACCAAGTTAGATTCTATTTTTTTTCATGTATGAAGTGAGGTGGAAGTTCAAAAGTAAAAGTTTTAAATTTTCTGAATTTTTATTCTATGATACATGCTATAACGAATGCTAAGAGATCTAATAACACATCTTCAATGTCGAATACGCCGGTAACGACTAAGTGGTGCTCTCAGGTCGTTACAAACATGATATCTGAGCATAAGGTTGAGAATAATGTAGGATTGATGTCATAAAATACCATGTCGAGTAGATTCTTGTTCATGGGTGTGAAGGACGCCACACTTATGAATGAGAGGCTATGAGATGCTTAGGAAGTTTCACTCTTTTTATATTGATTAGTTGTTCCTAAGAGTCTTAATTCTATCTTGTCCTTCCTTCTAATCATAATTTCGGGTAACTTTCATTACTGGACAAGCTAACTTAAAATGGGCATATCTTCCTCATACAAGCTCGAAATGTAGCAAACTCGATGGAGTTGGAAAAAGGATTCCTAGGACCTTTCATTTGATATCTGATGATCCTCCTGACTCATCATATACTGAAAATTATGATCGTTTGAAGTTGACTCAAAACTCACAACTTAATCATAACTTGCACTATTTTAGATTTTGCTGTTTCCAGTTTAGTTCTATCTAATTTTTGCTCTTTGAAATACCAGGGTGTTAAAAAAATAAACTTATATGAATGAAAAATTACTTTTAAGGCTTATATCATACAATGGACTATTTCATTAATAGAATATCTACATATAATATATTAATATGTGTGTGCAAAAAATGTAAACTACTAACATTGCAATCTCCAATAGTCGATAATTATTTTTGAGATTTTTTTAATAGTACTCTAATATTTGTTTCGATTGTTAATTAATTGCTTAAACTTGATCTCATCAACAGGGCCAGAGCTATGAATTGAACACCCTTCACCTAAAACTTACATAATATATGTAGGTCAAATATTATTGTTTTTAATCAAATATGAGCTTGAAAATTGTTTATTCAATCATAAATATAATAAAAATATATGTATGTCGAACCCAACTATATAAAGGAAAGTTAGCCCAAATATATTAATGTGAACTTATGTGATGACTAAAATCGAAAGGTAAATGAGATGGGGGTCTTAGGTTTTGTAAGTCCGGCTCCCCACATGGGTTTCCTCATGTTTAGCAAGTCCATATTCCCAATAGAAGTATTGTCTCATGAGATGGAAACCCCCACATTAGCAAGTTAGGGTTTCTATTAACAACCTTCTTGACACTTAACTATGTGCCCATATAGGATAATAGATTAGTGGATCCACCTAGGTAGCTATATACGAAAAGTTACACCTTAGGCAAGTGCTAACCCTCTCTTTTCGGGCCGGGAGTAGAACATCAGATTCCATGTAGCTTACATGGTCTTATGTTGGTTATTGCAACCTCTTTCCCTAATGTAAAAGTAAATGAATAAAGGAGATGTATGAAATTTTACTAGGGCTTTGTTAAGAGGTTCTACATAGTGTAAGAGAGGGTATTTATAGTGTTCTCTTATGACTATGTTGACTATGAATTATGTATATCCGTAAGTATATGGTAACTTATGATATGATATTAGGAATGTATGTATGAAGTGGGTCGCTTAATGTGATACGTAGTTTTGGATTGGGTTATGGGATTCTATTCTTTGCATTGCACAAGTATTGCTTGGGTTGTCTACATGTTGGGATAATATCATGTTGGGTTGACTTATGATGCTTACTTTATATTCATATTGGATTTACTTGGTAAAAAGCATGTTTTGACTAAAATGTCCTTTTACACATACGTTGATGATTTTTATGCATAAAAGTCATACTTAGTACGTGTGATGTACTAATCCATATCTTCTTCCCTTTTTCTCGAACATTGTAGGTTCGGGCCTTTGAGGAGATTCCAAGGCTATTTATCAAGACACTTGGATTTTTTTTCTCCAATATGGTGAGTCTTCAAGTCTGTGGACAAGACCATATGTCCTAGCTTTTTAGTTTTTTTGTTATGTTGAAAGACATTGTTGTACTTTCCTATTTCTAGACTTCTTATTGATGTAAGGGTTAAGTACAAATTTCTATACTTCTATTGTGTAGATGGTAAAATGTGACGAAGTTATATTCTATTTTTCATATATGAAGTGAAGTTGAACTTTCAAAGTAAAAGTTTTAAATTTTTTGCATTTTTATTCTATGATACATGCTATGATGAATGCTAAAGGCTTGTATAAGACCTCTTCGAGGTCGAATACGCCGCTACTGACTAAGGGGTGCTCTCGAGTCGTTACAAACCTGGTATAAGAAAATGAGGTTGAGAATAATGTAGGATTTATGTCACAAAATACTATGTCGAGTAGAGTCTTGTTCATGGGTGTGAAGAGTACCACACTTGTGTATGATAGGGTATGAGATGCTTAGGAACTTTCACTCTTTTTTATTCATTATTCATTCCTAAGAGTCTTAATTCTATCTAGTCCTTCCTTCTAATCATAAATTTGGGTAACTTTCCTTACTTGGAAGACAAAGTTCAAATGGGCATATCTTCCTCGTACGATCTCGAAATGTAGCAAACTCGATGGAACTGGAAAGAGGATTCCCAAGACTTTTCATTTGATATATTATGTTATACCAGACTCATCATGTACTGAATTATGATCATTTGAAGTTGACTCAAAACTCACAACTTAACCATAACTTGCAGTATTTTAGATTTTGCTATTTCCAATTTAGTTCTTTCTAATTTTAGCTCTTTGATATACCAAGGTTTTACAAAAATAAACTCATATGAATAGAAAATTACTTTTAAGGCTCCAAACTTTAATACTTTATTAAATCATACAATGGACTACTTCATTAATAGCATATCTACATATAGTATATTAATTTGTGAGTGCAAAAAATATGAATTACTAACATTGCAATATCCAATAGTCGATAATTATTGTGTTGAGCTTTTTTTATAGTACTTTTTTGTTTGCATTGTTAATTAATTGCTTAAACTGGATCTCAACAACAGGGCCGAAACTATGAATTGAACACCCTTCACCGAAAAATTACATGATATATGTAGGTAAAATATTGCTTTTTTAATCAAATTTGAGCTGAAAGCTCGTTTATTCAATCATAAATATAAAATACTACATGTATGTCTGGCCCAACTTTAAAAAGGAAAGTTAGCCCAAATATATGAATATCCTTTATATTTCTTGCCCTAGTTTTAACATTTTCCCTAATTGCTTCAGTAGGTACTCTTCCTCCTAATCTTCCTCATCTATTATGTTTCTAATTCTCCTTTATCTTGGTTTAGTATATTTTGATTTCTAGAGCTAACTCCGTTTTTAGTTGTGGAGCCAAATGTGCTGCTCCCGATCTTCCTCTCTATGACAATGGACGATGTGCTTTGCATGTGTAGTACTCAACTTTTGCCGATTTCCTCTTTTGTAAGCTCATAAGTTAGAGAAGGTAAGTCTTTATTTCTCACCGATTTTAAGCATTGGTATTGGAAAAACCATGAGATGTACATATAAAATTTTGTGAGACTCACCACATCTCGATTAGTGTAAATGTTGTGTATACTGATTGTTTATGTCCTTTATCTTTCTTGTTTTGATTCTCGAACTTGCGATTTGTGCTTTTTTCATGTTTAGAACTCTTCTGCAATTAGCTGGTAGCTGTTCGAACTGCTTGTATTCTTGTACCTTCGACTTACTTTAAGCACTATTAACAATGACATCTACTAGTAGATTTCCTCAACTATATAAATGTTGAACTTTGAAGCTGTATTTTCCACAATTTGTCTTGCTTATTCCACAATGTCTAGTATCTCCCATGATATTTTCCACAATTTGTCTTGTCTTGTTTCTACAATAAATTTCCCGAGCTTGTTTTTATGCAGTAAATTACCCCTCTTAGAACTGTTTCGGGTCAAATATTACTTGATATTGATATATTAAGTATTTTGAACACTCTAACTAACAACAATGAGCCATAATGTAGTGTAAAAAGTGTGTCCAATGTACACAATACCCAAGTTCGTACCAATCCATCTATGTTTTGTATATTTTGTTTAATGTGGTCTACTGTAAAACAATTAATTAAATGAAAAACAAAATACTTTGATGTATATAGAGTGGTAACTTAGTTGCAGTAGCGTTTTGTATATTTTCTTTAATTTGGTCTATTGTAAAATGAGAAGTTAAATGAAAAATGAGATACTTTGTTGTATATAGAGTGGTAGCTTAGTGGAAATAGTGTGAAGAAGGTTGTTTGCCATTGAAGTTCAGTTACCCATGGCCACATTTTTTCTATGTTAGGCTTTATTTTGGACGCCCTGCATAGATTTTCTGCCTATGTCACTGCTCACCAATATAATTGTGCTAATTTCAGTAGTTTTTATCACGAGTTTAACTTAAGGTTATGAATAATTCATTCCTAACCCTTTGACTTCCTAGAAGGGGGAGAAGACTCAAAACACCCAAACTTTTCAACATGGTATTAGAGATGACAAACATTATAACTATGTTAAAATCTTTGTATCTCCAAAATGAATCAGGCCACATGTGAAAATGTGTGAATTGAAAACATTACTAAGTAAATAACTAAAATATGTGTTGTTTAATCAGTCAAACATAATTTTAAATGACATTGTCATATGCTTCAACATTTCAAAGAAAACATGAAGTTTTAATCCGGAAGTAAGAATTTAAATTGAAGAAATTTCATGAGAAAATAAATTAAAGATGTGGTCAAACATATATATATATATATA
>NC_028642.1:42290599-42322804 GCF_001406875.1 Solanum pennellii | reverse complement strand
TATATATATATATATATATATATATATATATATATATAAAACTAGACATGGTAATTTCATAAAAGCCCTTTGCGAACTGACATTATTGGTTGGGAGTGAAAAAATTAAAGTGTTAACTTTTTATCTACTTTTCACACTATATATAATATCCTTCTTTAAGTCTTTTATTTCACCAAATAATGATAGAGAAAGAAAATGAAAGAGAGAAATGGGATTTGGTGAAATAAAAGACTTAGAGAAGGATTATATACATATAGTGTCAAAGATAGAGAAAAACTTATAATTTTCACTTCCCACCAATAGTGTTAGTTCAAAAGGGGTTTTATGCAATGATCATGTCTAGTTTTATGTATATATGTTGAACATCTGTAAAACCCTTGAAATACTATGACCTAAAATAGAGTTTAACCTAATGAATTATGACCTAAAAGAGGTAATTACAGTCTTAACTGTTTGGGGAAAGAGTCGGGGAAGTTGTGAAGGTTTAGAGATGAGAAGCGAAGAAGAAATTCTTATTGACGAAATTTGGCATTGGCCGCGCATGGCTCAAGATCTTGAAAATTTCAGCTCCGCATCGAAGAGCAAATACGAGGTCTTCTTCCTAAAAAATCATTTTCTAAAAATTAATTTGCACACTACTGCGCGTCGCAGACCCACCTCCTATTCTTGACAAATTTCGAGATCTAATGTAAAGTGAAATCAGACTTTTGTTTTATGGCCCGACTAGTGTGTTTTGGGTATTTTGGGAGGGTTATATCTATAGTTTTTTGTCAGTTTACACCCATTCCCCAATCAAAATAAAAAACACTAAATTAGAAGTCAAAAAAGAATTATTAAAGCTCTTCCTTCTCTCTAGCTTCTATCTCTCTCCTAAAGCTCCATTAAAGAACTTTGGAGCTCAAAGAAGAGGATCAATTCTCAAAGTATTCAACTCAATTTCGTGGATAAATCTTCATTAAGGTATGTTTTTTTTACTCGTGGGATTCCTTTCCCCAAGAATTCCCTTCAAAGATGTATTCAAAATTCCCCAAAATCTAGGATTTTTCTCTACACATGGGTATTTTTTGAAAAAACAAAATTATGAATCAATTATGATGAATTATGCCTTCTATGCATAAAATTCATCAATGCATATATAAAAGGGAATTTTAGTCAAAACATGCTTTTTAACAAGTATATCAAATATGAACATAAAGTAAGCATCATAATTCAATGCAACATGATATCATCCCAACATGTAGACAACCCAAGCAATACTTGTTCAATGCAAAGAATAAAATTCTATAACCCAATCCAACACTAAGTATCACATTAGGTGACCCACTTCATACATACATTCCTAATATCATATCATAAGTTACCATATACGTAAGGATATACATAAGTCATAGTCAACATAGTCATAAGAGAACACTACTACAACTATCTCTTAGGATCCCACTAGTGCAATGTGTAAGAAAAGTCTCATACCCTCCCTTACACTATGTAGAACCCCTAAAGAAAGTCCTAGTAATAGTTCATACTTCTCCTTTATTCATTTACTTTTACATTAGGTAAAAATATTGTAATAACCAACATTAGACCATGTGATTTACATGGAATCCGATGTTCTACTCCCGACCCAAAAAGAGAGGGTTAGCATATTCCTAACGTGTAACCTTTTGTACATAAATAAACATGTATAGGGGAAGAATGAATGCATGGGAAGGAACATTTGTGGTTCGGAAAAAAATACCCAACGTGGAATCTCTTGGAGCAGCAACAACGACGAATGCATTAACATTGAGATTGCTGAAGTTTTAATCAGGTTTAAGTGGTTCAAATGGTGGTGAACATGATGACCAGTCATAATACCCGTCCTAGTTAGGAACATTCAAAATCAGTTCTAGATTAGATTGCATATGAATGATCAATGATGTTAGCTTACCAATTTCACATACATACTAGGTTCTCATGCTCTTTGACAACTCTGGTTATTCTGGTGCTGGTAGTGGTGCAGGTGGAGGCACAAGCGCAGAATGGAGGTGTACCTAGTTCAACATTTGACCTTTTGGCCCGAACTTTAGATGTTCCTTCACCAAGCTTGAACATGTTCAATTCCCTTCAAAGATGTATTCAAAATTCCCCAAGATCTAGGGTTTTTTTCTACACATGGGTCTTCTTTGAAAAATGAAATTTTTAAATCAATTATAATAAATTATGATTACTTAATGTTGTTTAGTAGTATAATGATGGGTAGTTGTTGTTGTAAACTTGGAACTCCCTTGGACCCATGTTCTTCCCCAATTTCATAAATCTTTGATTTGATATGGTGAATTGATTGAAGATAATAAATATAACAATTTTTTATATTGATGTTAGTTATGTTATTGCTTCATGAATTAATTTATATTGATGTTAGTTATGTTATTGCTTCATGACTTACCTTATATTATGTCTTGGTTATGCATTTTGGGGTAGGTAGTTGGTTGTTCCTTGAACTTATGTATGAAAGATGAATTGGTTAGATAGTAATAATTGATATAATGTGTGTTATTTTGGAGTTAATGACAAGTTCCCATCATGCTTAACCCTATACACTTAAATTAACTATGAAGTATATATGTATGATATGGTATGATTGTTATACGATTGAAAGGTAGTTCTGATGATTATAATATAATGTTAAAGTTAAAGGTTTACTGACTTTCTAGTTTTTCTAAAGTGAGAATGTTCTCACTTATGAACCTCTATGAGCTATTATGATTAGATGTTTACATAATTGTCTAGTAAAGGCTATGAGTGTAACAACCCTAAAAATGGATATGCTATGTAATGCTTAATATGTCTAGAATACCAACGATTAGACCGGGTTCACACAGATTGATGCGAGTAGAGCAAGAACTCGGAACTCTTGCTACATCCAAGACAACTAACTTGGGGAGTTATTTGAGCTAGGAAAGGTTGGGTCCAACCATGTAGGGCTCTCAAATATGAAGATTTACTCAAAGGAGTCTTTACCGAACTTAAAAAAGAGGAAATCTTTGGTTTGGAGGGTCTAGGGGTAAAATGGTGTTTTTTCAGGCTAAGGGTAATATCTTAATTACCCTAAATTTATAATTAATTATTTTATTAATAAGGTGGAGGGGAATTTTGGGGAGGGAGGGCCGAAATTGGGCTCTTGAAGTGAAGTCTTGCTCCACCCGGGTTCGAACCTAGGTGGAAGCAATGAATAAAATTATTTTTTTAAGTTGGTAAATTAATGTAATTAATTTATATTTATTAGTTATTATCTGATTTAATTTAAAAGGAAATCATATTTTTAATAATTAAATAAAACCTTATTTGACTAAGTCCTAGACTAGACTCGTAAACCTAAGAAAACTCTTCTCTCCCACGCTCATCTCTCTCTCTGACGTCTCTATCACTCTCACTCACGTTTTCTCTGCCAAAATAACTCCAAAAATAGTAGGTAAACCAAAGTTCTTCACACTTGAAGAACTCACACGAAAAAAAAATAAGAAAAACAAAAGTTAATGAATCACGTAGGCAAAGAGAAGGTTTTCTGTCGAGTTTGGTGTTGAACTTTTGGTGTTGGACGTGTGTTTGTAGGAGTTCTTTGGGAATCAAGTCGAGGGTTGAACGTCAAAAAGGTATTGGTTCTCTTCTCTCTTGGTCCCTTTCCCAAGATACCTCCTAAGGTTCAGATGAATCTATTCCAAAAACTAGGATTATTCCCGGTTGCATGTCCCTGTCACTAGCTCCCATTGAATCATAGGTTGGTTATGTTTCCTGGTAGAAAACTGGGGATGAAACGTGTTTTCGTGATGATTAGGTGTTTATATGTATGTTTGGAATTATGTGACTTATGTTAATGTTTCCGAAAATGTATCTACGTGTGTATGTGTGTGTTGTCGTGGCTATTGTTCATGGTTTAGGACTTGAAATGGCATGATAGCTATTTATATTTCATGTACACATGTTGATGTAAATGTGATGTTCATATGATTTGAACTGTGTCTGATTTGAGGGATAATCTCTTATCTAAACGAATCCATGAAAACGCACCTAAAACGTTCTAAATGCACTAAGAAATTCCCTTAAGAACTAAGGTGTAACTTGATGAAAGGTTGCTGAAAAATTAAAAGAAAAATTTCAGCTTCTAGTGATGAATTTCGGTCAGCAAAGAGGGTTCAAAATATTGAAAAAAATGAATCAAAACAAGTGAGGTCATGGAGGATTGAACCCGTGAGCTGACCATGTTAAAAACCATGAAAATAAAGAACTAAAAAGAAGTGTGGTGAAGGGGATTCGAACCATGGTATTGGCTAGAAAATGTAACTTAAAAGAAAAAAAATAAGAAATGAGAGGAGTGGGATTCGAACCCACCACCTCTCAATCAAATTTAAGGAGGAGAATAAAAGAAAAATAAAGGGGGAGGCATGTGGGAATCGAACCCACGACCTCTTAGGCATATTAAGGAAGAGAATAAAAGAAAACTAAAGGGGGAGGCGTGTGGGAATCGAACCCACGACCTCTTAGGCATAATAAGGAGGTGAATACAAGAAAACTAAAGGGGAGGCGTGTGGGAATCGAAACCACGACCTCTTAGGCAGATTAAGGAGGAGAATAAAAGAAAAATAAAGGGGGAGGCGTGTGGGAATCGAACCCATAAAGGGGGAGGCATGTGGGAATCGAACCCACGACCTCTTAGGAAGATTTAAGGAGGTGAATAAAAGAAAAATAAAGGCGGAGGCATGTGAAAATCGAACTCACGACCTCTTAGGCACATTTAAGGAGGATAATAAAAGAAAAATAAAGGGGGAGGCGTGTGGGAATCGAACCCACGACCTCTTAGGCAGATTAAGGAGGTGAATAAAAGAAAAATAAAGAGAGGTTGTGGGGGTTTGATCCAACAACCTCATAGTCAACTCGAAATAGACAAGGAGAAATAGAAAAAAAAACAATAAAAGGGGTTGTGGGGGTTTGATCCCACAACCCCTTGGCCAAGTAAGAGTTAATTCAAAGGATTAAAAAATAAAGAGGAAACATTTATGTTGGGGCTCAATCTAGAGTTCCAATGTCATGTTGGCCAAAATACAATAAATGAACAAAATTTAAGTGTTGTCTAAGGGACTCGAAATTGGGTTCCCTTGCCCAAATTCCGTATAGATGCATAAGTCATACGTGAATGCTGCCTACTTAGATCGAAATTGAGATCTTGTCATACATACAAGATGCATAAGTCTTGTACTACATAATCTTAGGAATATATGAATCACTTAAACGAACTATGAATGAAGCCTCATGGCTTGTATGTATAGACCTATAAGTCTAGCATACGTTTAAAAATAAGTGAACCTAAGATGTATGTAATAAAATGATGTAACCCTAGAAGGGTTAAGGACGAGTGTAAAACACATTAAATGGCCAAGTGCATTGGCATACGATGAAATGATTATTATGTAATGAAATGATGAAACCCTAGAAGGTTTAAGTAAGTGTGTGAAACACACAAATGGCCAAGTGCATTGACATATGATGAAATGAACATTCACGTAAAAAGGGGTGAGTAATTATGAAGAGCAAATGTGATAATATTTATGAATATGGTGACAACATGATATGAGTATAATGTAAAAGATGAGAGTAATCTCAAATGAGCCTAAGTAAATGTTGCCAAAACGTACTCACCTATGAGAGTGTAAAGTTAATAAAGAGACCAGTCTCTATGAACACTCTAATGAAAGTATTGACATTAACACACTTAATACTAATGATGAGATGAGAAATCATCTATTTAGCTATAATGTCCTCATACTAGAAGCCAGCTTCCATGACGTATGAGTTGAATGTAATGGAACTTTATACTGATCACCGATACACTAGCTATGAGAGATGATACCTTCTTTCGGAAAGGGCGGAGGTTCATGTAACTCTCATGAGATGAGACTGTCTAGCATGCCGGGTATGGGTGTCCTTATATCTCCTAGTCTTCGAACCTACACAGCCAATATAGGGATGTGGCGGAGTTCAATTCCCATGTACGCTAGCATGTTTTGGGTCACTTTGGCCGGTGATTCCACCTCTTTTTGTTGTGGGGTTTCATGACACTGGATTTCATGATGCTCATATGATCTATGTCGGTTAAAGTTAAAGTTCCCAATGAATGAATGAGGCCAGCCTCAAATGATGCATATAATGAAACGAATGATACCAAATGTGTTAGGATAGGATAATCAAGAGGTGAGTTAGATTCAAGTAATGACATTAGGTCATTCTTGGTCATTGCACAACGAACCTGATGAAAGTCTTAAACTACATCCTAGGTATAGCTGGTGTTTACACTGGCCAATGAATGAAATGAAATGAAGTACATATGAATGAACAAAGCAAACTCTGTGTTTGCTAAAGCAGACTCCCTAGTTGAGGTCCCATATGTTGAGCCCTCATTTTTGGGAAGTCTTAATGTCAAGTCCATGATTCCAAGGTCTCATAGCATACGAATGAATGATATGAACAACGCTATGTGTTATAGAAATTATGATATGTGCTATGTGTATGCTGTTGTGTGATGTGTGCAAAATGTTAAGTATGATGATGTATGTTACTCTCATGGCATAACTTTCCTAATCGAAATTTGAAAAGATCATAAACTTTCCTAATTCAAATTTGGAAAGCTCATTCACTTTCCTAATCTCAATTTGGCATGTCCACTGACTTGACCTTCTATAATCATGTTGTTAGGAAAGAGCTAATCTTACTCATGCATGTCCTTGGTGTGTGCTTGCATATACCCATACTTAGTACAAGTGTTTACTAACCCTATACAACTCTATACTTGTAGGTGCAGGCACAGGTGGACGCTAGAGCTACAGGATTAACGATACACTTATCCGAACGTCGAGCATTCATCCGGACTTGGTAGGCCCTCATACTTTAAAGGATGCTTGCCCATTTACATTCTAGCTTAGTTGTTGGATTGAGCTAGTGGAGTATGTCCACTATCGTTTCTTTTCCATTTTTGTTCAGACATTGTATTGGTGCCATTTTGGCAAGTACATCTTTATCGTTATAATAAACTGTTTCTTTCATTTGATGATCTTAATGTTAGATGGTTGATGGTGAACAATTACGTATGTAGTAGAATGTTTATTAAGCATGTTAAGAAACAAAATTTTTCAAATTTTCCGCTAAAATTAACCTAGATGAAGTAAGAATGACGTATGTAGGCTTGTCTACGACCTCTGAGAGGTCAACGACGCCGGTCTCGTCTGGGGTATACATTACGGTTGTGACAATGAGAACTTGTGTCATGACTAAAGATGATTAATAAAGGGAATAGATTCTTAATAATGAAAGGTCATGTAAATGAGATGGGGGTGTCAGTTTTAGTAAGTCCGGCTCCACACAATTTAGGTGTTTGTCTCATGAGATGGAAACCCCCACATTTACTAAGTTAGTGTCTCTAGTAAAAATCCTTTGACCCTTAAATATGTGCCCACATAGGAATCTAGCTTAGTTGATCCACTAAGATAGCTATGTACAAAAGGTTACAACTTAGGCAAGTTCTAACCCTTTCTTTTCGGTGTTGGAGTAGAACACCGGATTCCATGTAGGTCACATAGTCTTATATCGGTTATTTCAACCTATTTACATAATGTAAAATTAAATGAATAAAAAAATTGTATGAACTCTTACTAGGGATTTTTAAGGGTTTCTACACAGTGTAAGGGAGGTTATGAGACTTCACTTACACATTTCACTTGTGGGATCCTATGATATGGTTGTAGTTGTGTTCTCTTACTATGTTGACTATGACTTATGTATATCCTTATGTATATGGTAACTTATGATATGATATTAGGAATGTATGAATGAAGTGGGTCGCATATTGTGATACTTAGTTTTGTATAGGGTTTAAGATTCTATTATTTGCATTGCACAAGTATTGCCTGAGTTGTCTACATGTTGGGATGATATCATGTTAGGTTGGCTTATGATGATTACTTTATGCGCATATTGGATGTCACAAAATACCACGTTTAGTAGAGTTTTGTTCATGAGTGTGAAGCGCACCATACTTATGAAAGAGAGGCTATGAGATGCTCAGGAACTTTCACTCTTTTGATATTCATTAGTCATGCCTAAGAGTCTCAACTCTATGTAGTCCTTCTTTCTTATACTTTTCTTGTGCTTAAAATTAATGAATACAAGAAGGAGTAATACTAGGAGGGTCGAAGAGGATAATGTGAATCAGGTGGTTCCCTCTCAAGCTCCTCAAAACCCTGAAGTTCCTACTAAAGAAGGGGATATGTCTAATGTCGAGATAAGGGAAGCTATTCATAGTTTGACTCAAGTATTGGCAATTCAAGTGGCTAGGGACACTAGGGTTCAAGTGAACCCCAATGCCCACTTATAAGATTAGGGATTTCACAAGAATGAATTCCCCTTCTTTCTTTGGCTCTAAAGTGGAGGAGGACCTGCAAAGGTTTATTTATGAAGTGTTCAAGGTGCTAGATGGTATAGGTATGTCTTCACAATAAAAGACGGAACTAGCCGCCTATTAACTCAAAGATGTGGCTCAAGTTTTATATGAGCAATGGAATGAGGAGTGGCCTATTATAGAAGGTTTGGTTAGTTGGGCTTTATTCATGATTACTTTCCTTAACAGGTTATTCCCCTTGGAATTAAGGGAGAGGAAAATTAAAAAAATTACCAATCTTAGTCAAGGGGGTATGAGCGTGAAGGAGTATAGCCTCAAGTTCACTCAACTATCCAAACATGCTCCTACTATGGTGGCGGATTATAGGGCTAAGATTAAAAAACTTGTTACGGGATATACGACCTTGTGGTTAATGAATATAGGTCGGCTATGTTGATTCCTAGCATGGACATCTATTGTCTTTTGGACCATGCCTAACAAATTGAGGAGCAAAATCTTAAGCAAGTTGGTAAGGAGTTGAAGAAGACAGGGGTCGAAGATAGAAATTCTTCGAAGGCTAGGTTTCAGGTTCAAGGTAAGCCAAGGTTCAAGAAGAGGTTCTCCAACCAAAGTCCTCCTAATACTCCAAGGGTCAACAAAGGTAAAGTGTCTTCCCCAAGACTCAAGAGGGAAAAAATCTTGGTTCTTATTTTGAGAAGCCTGTTTGTGCAAAGTGTGGTAGAAAACATGAAGGCAAGTTCCTAGTTGGCACATGTAATTGCTATAGTTGTGGTAAAGTGGCCACATGAAAAGGGATTACCCTATATTGAAGGATCAAGGAAGGAAAAATGCTCAAGCACAAGAAAGTGCTCCAAATCCCAATGCTCCTGAGAAGAATCGCTTCTATGCTCTCCAATACCGAGGTGATCAAGAGAGCTCTTCGTATGTTGTTTTCGGTATGTTTCAAGTACTTTCAATTAATGTTTATGCATTGTTGGATCCCGGTGCCACTTTCTCTTTTGTAACTCTTTTAGTGTCTATGAAATTTGATATGTTTCTCGATATCTAAAATGAATCCTTTTCGATTTCTACTTCGGTGGCTAGATGATCAAATTGCCAACAAGTCAATGTCGAGCATCAAGGACTAGGAGATATAACTCTAGATATTGATATCCCCACTTGGAAGTGGGAATATGTCAACATGGACTTCGTGCTAGGTTTGCCTCATACCCATAAGCAACATGACTCCATTTGGGTTGTTGTGGATAGGTTCACTAAATCATCCCATTTCCTTCCATTCAAGGTTTCTTATTCTACAGAAGATTATGCTAGATTGTACATTTAAGAGATCATAAATTTGCATGGGGCCCTTTTGTCGACCATTTCAGATAGAGGTGCCCAGTTTAATTTCCACTTTTGGAGGTCTTTCCAAAGTGGTATTTTTACTAAAGTGAAACTTAGTACCGTATTTCACCTTCAAATGGATGGTCAAGCGGAGCGCACCTTCCAAACCCTAGATGGCATGTTGAAAGTGTGTGTCATTGACTTAAAATGTAATTGGGATGAACACCTACCTTCAATATAATTTTCCTACAACAATAGCTACCATTTGAATATTTCTATGGCACCATTTGAAGAACTTTATGGTAGGATGTGTCGGTTTCCAGTTGGGTGGTTTGTGTAACATTTCGAAAGTCTAAGACGTGTTCTAAAGCCTAACATAGGTCAAAAAGTTTTAGACACTGTTTTAAGGTCATAAATAATGAATATAGTTTATTTAGGAAGTTTAGGAATCAAAACGTCAAAGACTATCCATGACGTCCGGAAACTAGTTCAAGGAGGTTCTAGTGTGCCTTAGCATATTTTACTAAGTTTTAGGGGTCGGAAAATTATGAAAATTAGTGGAAGGGTGTTTAAAACATATTAGGGTTGATTCATACTCGAAAATTCCGGTCACGAATCCCCCAGGACAATCCAAGGGCCCTTGAGGAGGACCCTTGCATTTTGGGGTCAAAGGCTGCCCAAGGCAGTGTCCACCAACAGATGCAACCCACGATCCGTTGTGCAATCGACAGGGCGTGGACTGCTTCCGTCGATGGAAACTTAGATAAATGTTTGGAATTCTTCAAATGAAAAGTCTCTGAACTTATCAACGAGTGTGCAGCATGGAGTGAATAGTTCCCATCGAGGACACACGATCTGTCGATCGTAGTCTCTTCTGTTGAGCCACTTTTTTGCTGCACGTTTTTATTTAATTCATTTAACTAGTTGGATTATTAGGAGTTTGATTAGGGGTTATGTGAGGTCTGATTAAGTTAATTAACAACATGTATAAAGACCCTAACCTAATTAGACTAACCTAAGCTCTCATAAATCCCAAAACACAAACTATCTTCCTTCTATCTTCTTTCTCTCTCCCAAGTTGAAGAACTCCATAGAAGGTCAAATTCAAAGGGATTATAGGGCTTAAATCACCAAAGTTTCTCCATTAATCTTCATCAAACATTGAGGTATGGGATTCCTTTTACCTTTGGGAATTCTTTCCTCAAAGGGTTCCGTCAAATTGATTTCAAAAGTATTAAATTCAAGTGGGTCTTTTCCAATCTCGAAATTTATCTTGTGAATTGCTTTTTTTATAATTTATTTTGGATATTATAATCATATTAACATGTATTCTAACTCAATTATGTTATTTCTTGATGGATTGATCTAGTTTGTAGGCTATGACATTTTCCCCTTAACCCTAGGTTGTGATCTTTATATGAATTGTGTAATGTTGGTTCAGTTGATTGGTTATTGGTTGAATTATTATTATATGATGTTATTGTATAAATTAGGAATATATTTGGACGAATTATAGTCCAATCATGCTAGTTTTTAAGTAATTGATCTAGATTATGACTTTGACCTAAGTTTCTTGTCTTAAGCTATGAACTAGTAATGGATTGTGATGTAGTGATTCAATTGTCTTTGTTGTCATGTTGGTTATTGATATATGATGATATTACACCCTTGTTGGGTTGAGTTAAGGGTTGATGGTAAGTCCTTGATGAAGGATTATGAAGAAGACTTGGTAAGTCTTGTGATCTAAACTCTTTACTTCAATTATGGTTACTTGTGGTTAAGTAATGATGTTATATTGAAGTATGCCTTGTATTAGGATTGATAGCGTTGGTATGGTGTTGAATTGTAATGTATTTACTATGGTTTGTGAGGTGTTAGCTAAGATGTAAATTATATAAGGATGGTGATAACTTACTAACGTTCCTTATCATGATGTGGTTATGTTAATGTTCTAACCTCTCTTATATGGATTGTAATGAAAGGACAATATTCATGCAATTCTTATTGAGCTATAATTAAGATGTTTATACAAGGGATATACCCTATAACCTACATTAAACTATGATGGTTAAGAAAGGCATTAAAGACATTTGAAAAGGGACACTAACTTAGAACTGAGTGAACTGTTGACATCCTTTGAATGGGAGAAACGTCGCAACGACTCAATTAAAAAAGAATTAGTTAAAAGGTTCTTTAAAACGGGTAAAAGGGGTTAAAAAGTGGTAAAATGAGTTTAAAAGGATTAAAGGAAGTCGCCACCTAATTTTTTGGGAAAACTAGGAAACCGAATAATTAATTAACCTGAAAGAAATGTCTACGAAACCAAATTGATTCTAGGTAAGGGGTTCAAGTTATTCCGAAGGAAAGGGGTTAGGCGCCCTTCGAAATCCTGTGGTTCCCCACTGAGTTCATTTTTTCAAATTGAGAAGAATAAAATAATGTATAAATATAATAAACATGCAATATACACAATAAGATAAAATCATAATTATCGGCCTAAGGTTTGCCTAACGTCAATATTTACATAATAATGAAATAAAAATATAATCCGAGATTTTTCGAATAACTTCATGAAAAACAATTCTGTATACCTGTAAACACACTTAGTAAAAGTGTTAGTAATAAATAAATAAATATGAATAAAAATGATTATATGAAATAACAACTTAAAAATAAAAATCCGTCTTATTAACATCGGAGGCCTCCAAAACCGACGAAGAGTTTTTTCATTGGTCAAATTTAACTTTGTGTACTTAGTATATAATAACACCTAAGAGTAAAAAAATGACATACACTTTACGAAGAATGTCCTATAACAATATTAACAGTAAGGAACAGAAAAAGGGAAAAGTAACAAAAATACATCACCTATCACTAAATCAAATACATTTATTATAAAAAAATTTCCAGCATTTGCAAAATATATGGAAAATAAAAATAAAAAAACCAACAAAGTAGTAAAAAATGATAACTTAAAGAAGTATCATCCTAAAATAAAGCAATCAATAGCCAAGAATAAATTAAGAATCAGTGTTAAATAATCCAAAAATATCCAAATAATAAGCAAATCAATGAGACAATGGTAAAAGCACCACCTAACAGTTGGAAAACAAATAAACTCATGAAGAAACAAGCAACCTTTAATATCATAACAATTCAACGCAATGCATAGAAAATAAAATAATATAAAATGACAAAACCACCACCAAATGAGTAAACATCAAAATTATACAAACCATTTATGACCAAAGTGGAGAAACATTTATCTAAATATAACTTAACCCAATAACAAAATTAAAAAAATAAAAATAAGAATAAACCAACAAATTAGCTACTGAAAAAAGATAACTAAAGATAACCTCAATCACAACAATGAACGATATAGAATAAAAATAAGTCAGAAAAAAAATTACCGATGTGAGTTTTGGTCAGATCTTGCCGGATAAAATCGTAGTGGTAGATAGACAGTTGGAGCTTGTCGGCGCTGGTGTTGTTCTTTTGACAGAGCTTAGAGCTTATTGGTTTTTGCGGGTTGTGCGAGCTTTGGCTTTGCCGGAGCTCGGGGTTGCTTGTAACCTGCAAAATAGAAAAAAAATCGTGAAGGGGAAGAGGAAAGGGACTGACAGGTGTTCTTGCTCCGGTTCATCGAAGCTTGAAGCTCCTCGCCGGAGCTTGTTGTTTTGCTGGAATGGGGCTGTTGGTGTTCTTGCCGGTGGCTGCTGGTGGTTTCCGCGAGAGGAGAGAAGGAGAAGAGGAAGGGAGGGGGCGACTGCCTCACTTGTTGCAGCATCCCTTGCTGGAGATAGTAGTGATCGGCAGCGAAGATTCTCGTCGGAAAGGAAAGAGAAGGAGAGAGTGGCGGATTTCTGTAAGAGGAAGAAGAAGGGGAGTGGAAGAGTGAGAGGCGGCTGGAGGAGAGGGAAGGGAGAAGAGAAGACGGAGGCGGAAAGAGGGAAAAAGGGAGAGGGAAGGGAGAAGAGAAGAGGGAGGCGGTTAAGGGAGGAAGAGAGGAGAGGGTTTTCTCATTTTTTCTTGTTTTGTTTTTCATCCTCTAACCACAAGATGTTATCCACACCAAAAAATTATGGGTCTAAGTTATGGACTTAGTATTCTGGTCCAAAATTAAAAAATAGAATTTCTAAATTTTTTTTTGTATTTAACTCAAAATGTATTAATTTTAAAACCATCAGACCAAAATTTGGTGTCAACAACTTGCCCCTTTGTTTGATTAGGATCGATGAAAGAGATCCTGGTCAAACAAAGTTGACGAACCAAATTTGGTTTGATAAACATTGAACAAAACAATTGAGACGTTAGTAGAGCTTTTGAGCAAGACTCCACATCTGTCGACTTGGCTGAAAAGAATAAACAAAAGACGGAGATTGATTGCAAACTGAGAAAATTCACATACCTTTGATGTTACTTTCAAAATTGCACAATGAAGGTGGTGTACCTTTTTGAAAGAAGGACGATGCGAATAACATGTTACTTTGAACGAGGTGACAACCTAACATCTCTTTGAAAGGAGGATGATGTGGATATCATACCACTTTGAATGAGGTGACAACCCAGCCCGTCTCTTTGAAAGGAGGATGACCCAATTTTAACATAACATGTCACTTTAAACGAAGTGACAACCCAACATGTCTCGTTGAAAAGCGGACAACCCAACTTGAACATAACATGTCATTTGAAGGGATATGACAACCCAATCATGTCTCTTTGGAAGGCGGACGACCCAACTTGAACTTAACATGTCATTTGAGGAGAGATGACAACCCACTATTGAACTTAATGTGTCGTTTGAAGGGAGATGACAACCCAATATTGAACTTAACGTGTCATTTGAAGGGAGATGACAACCCAACATGTCTCTTTGAAAGGCGGACGACCCAACTTGAACTTTACATGAATGACGTATCACAAAATCTGCAATATCAATGTTAGTAGAAAATATAACATAAATTATGCAAACATGACCATATGAACAAGGTATTAACCAATGCAACAATTCAAACTTAATAACATCATGAATGAAATAAAATGTCAATTTAAAATTGAATTAAAAAAAAGTGTCATATTGAACGACATGACAAACCAATTTGGAAAGAATTAATTTATTTAAGATAATAAATTAATTTCTAAAAGATATCATTTTGAAAGGCAGGACGACCGAAGAATAAAAAGATGTCATTTTGAAGGATGTGACGACCCAAAAATGCAATCTTGAACTTTGAAACGGTCCACAAAGTTATTTGGACAAATATGGGGCATAAAAATAAAATGATGTCAGTTTGAAAGGTATGACAACCCAAACTTAAAAGATGTCATTTTGAAGGGTATGACTATCAAAAAATAAAAAAAATGTCATTTTGAAGGGTATGACTACCAAAAATGCAATTTAAACTTTGAAACGGTCCACAAAATTATTTGGACAAATATCAACAATGAAACGGTCCACAAAGTTGGTATGGACAAATATTGTAAAGTGGGTTTCAACTCATTTTTTTATTCGATGAACAATGAAACATATTTTAACTTGATTAGCGCCAATAATAGTATTGTACAAAAATTTCTCACAATTTTTCTCTTTCAACAGAAATTGACATCGAGGTAATTCCTATGGATTCAAGTGCTACCTCAAATGTTCTTAAGTAACGACAAGATTTGTTCATCTTGCTACAAACAAAATCTTTGAACTAGACCTAACATCATGTTTCAAGTGCCCTCACAAGAAAGAAACTTTCAATTTGTGCAGATTTAAAGTGTTTTGATTTGGGAACATCTGGAAAAGCACACCGACACTCAGAAAAAATTTTCAATGCATGCAATTGTGATACCATAGGCTTGACCTTCATGTAAATCTCCACTAATCTGGAACATTTGAATTGAAATCATATAGGGCTTGTTAATAGCTTGTAATGTTGGCTTAGGAACGGGTAGGATAGTCATTTGGGATTAAAGTGACTTATTCTTTCTTGAGCATTACACTAAATAGATGTTTTTAACATTTATTACGCTTTTAGCGTTTGATTCTCTTTGTTGTCCCTTCCTTTTGCACTTTTGACTTCTTTGAAACTTTGTTTGTCTGAGTTTTCCCTCTTTTTGAATTTTCTCCTTTTTTGTTTGGAGTGTTTTTGAAATTTTGCTTTCTTAAATTGGTGGAGAATTTTGAACCCTTTTTTTTCTTCTGAAGTCATTTTTGTTTTCTTGACATTCAGGAACTTTGATAACTTTTATCTTTGACAAATTTGAACTTTGTATCTTCTCTAATAACTTGCATGTCTTCAGTGCACTCAAGAAAGTCTGGTCAAAAGAGAGATAGTGCGTAAAAGCACTCAGAAAAGGTATAGGCTAAGATGTGGTTGTCCAAAGAAAAGACTTAAGGCTCAAAGTGGGGACATCTAAGGATTAACATCATTTGGTAGGCTTTGAAAGGATCAAACGGATCAAAGAAGGCCTACAATCATATTTCAAATCAAACATTACTCAGAATTTCGCCTCAATAACATTTAGGCCAAGTTCTAGATCAACAATGCAAAATAATTGGATTTGATTCAAAACTCACCACACAATGCACATGAAACAATGAATCTGATTTTGTTCTAATCTTGAATTTATACAAGACAACATTTGCAAGCTTAACAAAGTATGAATGAGAGGTACCAAAAGAATCCATGGTTTAATAAGAAGTTAATCCTCTTTATTGTACAAATTATTTTTCACATGTACACTTGAATTGTGTTGGCATCCACCAAGTCAAAAAAATGATTTAAAAAATATAAACGTTAAAAGAAATAAAAATAAAAGATCTTTTGAATAAAGAATACCGAACCCTCAAAGGGCTGCCTACGTATCTCAATGATAAGAATCAGGTTTGCGTAGTTTGTCCAGATATGACATAAAATCTATATTTGATCAAATACATTTTTGGCAGGAAAAATAAAGGGAATGAAAAATCAATGAGCCACATTGAAAGGCGGGCAACCAAAATTTAACAAAAAAAACATTTTTTAATTATTTTAAAAAAATTAACAAGAATGAAGAAATCAGTGGATCACATTTAAGGGCGGACCACCCAAATTTAACAAAAGTAACAAAAATAAAATAAGAAAATAATGATTCGTGTTGAAGGGCGGACTACCCAAACTTAACAACAAACAATTTTTTTTATTAATTAAAGAAAAATAGCAAAAGTAAAAAAAAATGAATGAGTCACATTGGAGGGCAGACAACTCAACTTAAAAATGTCAATTAAAATGATTTTTTCAATGGAGTATAATAAAAATCAAAGATATACAATGAATGTGACATCATGTACAAAAAATTAATGCAAAATATACAAACCAACTTAGAGTGAAGCCTCAAAAATTTTGGAGTCTGCGTACAAATTTGGTGAATTTTTTGAGGGCATTCCTTAAAAATTTTGCCCCTGTTTCAGCTTCAACAACCTCCGGTATTTAATCTTGTACTATCTCCTTTATAAAATTTTTGGAGACCTCCTCAAAAATTTTTGCCCCAGTTCCGTTTTCAAATTTTGGAAAGCTTACAGGGAAGATGACCGAGCCTTTATGGCGCCTACGTATCCCGTTGAAGTAGGAATCAGGTCAAACGTAGTTCCAACAGATTGTAACTTGAATAAAAACTGGACTTGAATTATGAATATTCTAAAAACTAGGTTAACAAAAGTGATTTTAAGATAATGAACTATTATACAACATATTTACGTACAACAAGTATATCACATAACATACAAACAATTGTGTCATGCTTAATATGAGGTTTTGGCTTCGCTCTATACAAGATGATTAAGAGTGGACTTTGTATATTGTGGATAGGTGACCCAAGCGGACTACTTGGGTTGAGACAATTAACGACCGTTGACTATCCAATAGTCAACTACATTCGTCAGGGTGCCCCGAGAAAAGTTTAACCACGAACGATTGCGAACCCGCATAATCGTCCTTTAAGTAAAAAAGCAAAATTAGGTGTCGTTTGACGGAATAAATGTTGTGCAAACAATGACAATATACAAAAAATAATAAATCAATATTGAGTACAATATGTAAACAATCAACAAAATATACAAGATATAATGAATAACACAATAAAAGAATAGTATCCTTAATTTGAAAAAATATATCCATAATGGATAGAACCTCTATGTCCCCATCGGAGTCGCCATTCTGTTGACATCCTTTGAATGGGAACAACGTCGCGACGACTCAATTAAAAAAGAATTAGTTAAAAGGTTCTTTAAAACGGGTAAAAGGGGTTAAAAGGTGGTAAAATGAGTTTAAAAGGATAATAGGGAGTCGCCTCCTAATTTTTTGGGAAAACTAGGAAACCGATTAATTAATTAACCTAAAAGAAATGTCTACGAAATCAAATTGATTCTAGGTAAGGGTTCAAGTTATTCCGAAGGGAAGGGGTTAGGCACCTTTCGAAATCCACAACTGTGGTTCCCGACTGAGTTCATTTTTTCAAATTGAGAAGAATAAAATAATGTATAAATATAATAAACATGCAATATACACAATAAGATAAAATAATAATTATCTGCCTAAGGTTTGCCTAAAGTCAATATTTACATAATAATGAAATAAAAATATAATCCGAGCTTTTTCGAATAACTTCATGGGAAGCAATTCTGTTTACCTGTAAACACACTTAGTAAAAGTGTTAGTAATAAATCAATATGAAAAATGAATATATGAAATACAAACTTAAAAATAAAAATCCGTCTTATTAACATCGGATGCCTCCAAAACCGACGGAGTAACACCTAAGAGTAAAAAAAATGACATACACTTTACGAAGAATGTCCTATAACAATATTAACAGTAAGGAACAGAAAAAGGGAAAAGTAACAAAAATACATCACTAAATCAAATACATTTATTATAAAAAAATTTCCAGCATTTGCAAAATATATGGAAAATAAAAATAAGAAAACCAACAAAGTAGTAAAAAATGATAACTAAAAGAAGAATCATCCTAAAATAAAGCAATCAATAGCCAAGAATAAATTAAGAATCAGTGTTAAACAATCCAAAATATCCAAATAATAAGCAAATCAATGAGACAATGGTAAAAGCACCACCTAAAGTTGGAAAACCAATAAACTCATGAAGAAACAAGCAACCTTTAATATCATAATAATTCAACGCAATGCATAGAAAATAAAATAATATAAAATGACAAAACCACCACCAAATGAGTCAACATCAAAATTATACAAACCATTTATGACCAAAGTGGAGAAACATTTATCTAAATATAACTTAACCCAATAACAAAATTAAAAAAATAAAAATAAGAATAAACCAACAAATTAGCTACTGATAAAAGATAACTAAAGATAACCTCAATCACAACAATGAACGATATAGAATAAAAATAAGTCAGAAAAAAAAATTACCGATGTGAGTTTTGGTCAGATCTTGCCGGATAAAATCGTAGTGGTAGATAGACAGTTGGAGCTTGTCGGCGCTGGTGTTGTTCTTTTGACAGAGCTTAGAGCTTATTGGTTTTTGCGGGTTGTGCGAGCTTTGGCTTTGCCGGAGCTCGGGGTTGCTTGTAACCTGCAAAATAGAAAAAAAATCGTGAAGGGGAAGAGGAAAGGGACTGGCAGGTGTTCTTGCTCCGGTTCATCGAAGCTTGAAGCTCCTCGCTGGAGCTTGTTGTTTTGCCGGAATGGGGCTGTTGGTGTTCTCGCCGGTGGCTGCTGGTGGTTTCCGCTAGAGGAGAGAAGGAGAAGAGGAAGGGAGGGGGCGACTGCCTCACTTGTTGCAGCATCCCTTGCTGGAGATAGTAGTGATCGGCAGCGAAGATTCTCGCCGGAAAGGAAAGAGAAGGAGAGAGTGGCGGATTTCAGGAAGAGGAAGAAGAAGGGGAGGGGAAGAGTGAGAGGCGGCTGGAGGAGAGGGAAGGGAGAAGAGAAGACGTAGGCGGAAAGAGGGAAAAAGGGAGAGGGAAGGGAGAAGAGAAGAGGGAGGCGGTTAAGGGAGGAAGAGAGGAGAGGGTTTTCTCATTTTTTCTTGTTTTGTTTTTCATCCTCTAGCCACGAGATGTTATCCACACCAAAAAATTATGGGTCTAAGTTATGGACTTAGTATTTTGGTCCAAAATTAAAAAATAGAATTCCTAAATTTTTTTTGTATTTGACTCAAAATGTATTAATTTTAAAACTATCAGACTAAAATTTGGTGTCAACATGAACTAGAGTGAGGAGTTTACCTTCCCACATAGGGAAGGTAGGATCACTAATGTACTCTTAAGATTGGATACTACAATGCATGTAGCATAAAGAGGGTCCCAACTATATCTTTTAGTTCTTGAACTATGTTGCCTCCATAAGAGTACTAGCTAGTGGATCCACGTAGTTTCTATGTTCATGTTTTGGTACTACTTTGGCAAGTAATCCTTCTTCTTTTGGTGTAGGGTTCCATGACATTAGATTCCACATTAGATCATGTGGTCTATGTCGGTTAAGGAAGGATGTTCCCAAAAGGTAAAATGAACAAAAGGAATGAACTCTAACTAGGATGACCTGAGGGGTTTAGCTTAGTCTAGGAAGGGGTATGGGACTCTACCTAAACATTGCACTAGTTAGCCTTAAGGGAAGTCTTAGTTGGACGTTCATATGTATGTGTATGCTTATAAATGTAAATGATATGTATGTGATGATCTTACATGTTAATGATACTATGTGATGTTGGTTACCCTTATGAACATGTATTTGGTCTCTATTTTTAAAGTATGATATTATGTACTCTTAATGATATGCTATGTGAAGTTGGAAATTGGTTATGGTACTTGTTAGGGTTACTTGATTAAGTAAGGTTATGGGGCTTTTCTTACTCGTTGTGCAAGTGGACTTAATGAGAGTCATGAGTAATGGTCTTTCATTGGTTATGTTGATATGTACTCTTATTCATGTTTGTTGATGTTATAACTTGATGATAGAGTTTTCTTGGTTATATGTGCAAGTAGGTTGATATGTTTATGGAGTTGACTATGTTTAGTATTGTTGGTCTTGTGATTTACACGATTTTGACTTAATAAATATGTCTTATTGATTGGTATGATCTTCTTGTATGTGCATGGAGGTTTTTCAAAGGAAAGTGCATATTTTAATGAATTTTCCCTTTTTAGCATGATTTCATGATATGTGTGCATATGGTCTCATACTTATTGTAAGTGATTTCATTATTTTGATGATATGTATGCATATGGTCTCAATTCAATTCAAGATCAATCACTAATAAGTAGGTTAAACCATCTTCAATTACACTAATTATCTTTCAATCTCAAAGAGTTTTACTGTATCTTAATCACACAAATACAAAATAACCCACTACCTTAACTTAGACCTCACTTTGATTCCTTGCACCCATCAATGAAACCCTAAACTTTCATCTTTCATTTTCAAATTTAAGATTCAAAGTAGAAATGTTATTACCAATTTAATACTCCACTCCAATCAATCTTTCATGCATCAATCGAAGATCGAAATCTAAGATTGAGTGTGAACTCTATACTCATAAATTCAACATTAAAACTAGATTAAACATATTTCATGAAATCAAGCATGGAAATAAAGAACTACAAAAGCAATAGAGCAATTTTTCATGACCCGTGTCCTCACACTCAACGTGGCCAGCACTCAAAGACCATTGCTGGTCCCCAAGCAAACCCTCATCCTGGGTGACTACAAGCGTAAGACTAACTTAAGCATACAAAAACTTAAAACTGAAATGAACAACTCTGAAAAAAAATAATATATTCTACTAGCCATAAAATAGGCAATTTTAGTCTCTAAAACATTTAATAAAATAAATGATTAATACAGACTCCTCAATTATACTGACTATCTATGAAGCCTCTAACTGATAAAGATGGAAGTCGGGACAAGACCCACGACCTCCTAACTAAAAAGAAAAGTAAATGAAATCCTCCTGAAGTAGGGTATCACCATAGCTAACTTGCATCTCGGATGTATCAAGGAAGCTCCTGTTGATGATCCTGAATACCTGTGTCTGCATCATGAGAAGATGCAGGACAATTGGCTCAGTACGTGGAATATACGAGCATGTAAGGGGAATTCTAAAGCACAACATAAGGTTGATACTTGAATAAAAAGGAAACATACTTACCTCTTTTCAACTCAACTCAAAGAATATTCAAGAATACTCAACTTAAATATTAGATACTAAACTTAAAAGATATGATACTCAACTTAATGAAGTACAGATTAACTCAAGATACTCAACTTAAGATATTCAACTGAACTCAGTTCAATATAAAGCAGTTTAAAACAAGTGCAATATAAATAAAAGTTGTTTAAAAACATGATGTTAACTCTAAGACAATAATATCATAAAATACATACCATGATCCTTCTCAAAGTATGCTTGTGCAATGAATGAATGAAGTCTCATACCCCCATTCATACTAAGCAGAACTCCTTGAGGAACCAAGTATTTAACACTGTGGGAGTTTCTCTAACCGACAAACACCACTATGAGCCTAAGTGGTGATACAATATCTCATCCACGCTGTCAGAACTGTCTTATACTTTGTCATCGCATAGAAACATCCTCTACCTAATAGATCCAATGACTAACTTACGTGATTATCTAAAAAATATGACACGTTAATACTCATGATGGTTTACATGGGGACTTGATTTATCTGAACTCTTATTCCCACATCGGTGCTCAATACTACTCCCAAAACATACTTTAGCTCATACTTTTAATAAAACTTCCTTCCTTTAGGTTGAGATAATTTACTGAACCCTTTAGCTTTAAAAATCTCCTTTTGGATTCAATGTTCCCCTTTTAGTTCAAAACTCTTTTGGAACTCTTAGTTTCCTTGTAACTTAAAGGTGAAACATTTGTAAACCTTTAGGGATTACTTAGTTCCCTTATAGCTTTTGAGAAATGAACTCAACTCTTGCTCTTTTCATAGCTTGAAAATTAATTATTAGGGAATACTTAGTTTCCTTATAGCTTTTGAGAGTTCAACTCAACTCTTTACTCTTTCTTGACTGAAACATTAAGTCTTTAAGACAAAGTAAAACGTTTTTGAAAGACTTTAGTTTATAAACTTTGCTTTGTCTTGTTTCTTAACTTCTAGACTTGACTCTTAACTTTCCTTGAATTGAAGTGTGGATTCAAGGTTCATGATCTCATGTGGATGAATTCATGACTTTGAACTTGGAGATTTCATGCGGAACTATGAGCATGAACTACTCTACTCTATAACTTAAAGATAATTCTTATCTCAAGATTGTTCAACTTATAGTGTTCATGCGGAATTATGGGCATGAACAACTCAATTCGGAGGTCTACATAACTACATGGAACTAATGAGTACAACTCTTCTCATTATCTTACATACTTCCTCCAATATTAGCTCAAATAATTAGTTGATCTCAAAAGATTCATAATTGAACTCAAAAGCTTTTGTGAACTCTACTCTTAACTCTCTATTGAATGTGAATTATGAATTCAACATTTATGGTTCATGATATGAAGGATCTAGGTTATACTGTAGACTAATGAATACAATCTCCTCACTCCCATGCTCACTTACTTGAGCCTTGAAAAAAATTACTAGAAGTTGTAGAAGACTCCTCAAAATGACTCGAAGGTCTCTCAAAACTTAATGTTGACTTAACCTTGAATTTGAATTATTATTTTAAGGTTATGATTCATGTTACAAATAATTTGTAAGTGTTTAAAAGTAGTTTAAAGTGTTTATAATCAAAAGGAGGGAAGATACACTTTAAATAAACTCAAACGGGACAATCGACGGACTAGGAGTGGGGGCAGGCGACCCTAGAGCGTTTCGGGCACGGGGCGCTAGTCCCTAACATCAGAGAGTGCATTTGCACGCACTGCAGGTGCACCGCCCCATCCCTCTGGGCGCATCATGGGCGCGCCGCGCCAGCATCCCCTAAACACGCTTGCGACAATTTTTGCTCTCATTTTCTGACCCTAAATCACTTTTAATCAAATTCTTTTCTCAAGTTTTCCTTAGATTCAATGAACAACCTAAGTATACACTAATTCAATCAAAACAAAATTCCAAAAAACCACTTTCATCTCAAGAAATCATCAAACGCCAACAAGACAAGATCTACAATGAACCTCAAGAACACTTATCAAGAACTTAAATCCTTCAACTTTTTGAGAATGGAATTGCGATGAAAATAACATATTTGGCGTGTGGGTGAACAAAACCAACACTATGGAAGATTAAATACCTCTTAGATATTAGACCCATGGAGAAAATCCACAAATAAACTCAAGAACGTCGATGAACGCCTTCATCATTTCATCTTTTCTCTTCTTTTCTCTTCTTGCCTCTTCTTGAAATATCAACTAAAACTCTAGGTGTATATTAGGATTTTAAAACTGAACCTAAAAGGTTTTGAACCCTAAAATATTACTAAAAACGAATTAAACCTGATTGAGTAAGGAATGGACCAAAATACCCCTCACTATTTTCAGCTAACTTTCCTTAACTAGACAACATAACTTCAAAAGGTCATATCTCACTCATACTAACTCAAAAATTAGCAAACTTGTTTGCTTTGGAAAGATAATTCAAAGATATTTCCTATGGTATCTTGTAGCACACCTAACTCATTCTGTGCTAGGAGTTATGATCATTTGAAGTTGACCCAAAACTCATACTTAGCTTTACTCTCAAAATTTCAGATTTTTATTATTCCCAATTTAATTCTTTTTGAAACTATTGGTGCTAAATCTAGAGAGTTGACCTTAATACTTAAGAAATTTTTAATTCCTTTGTAAAATCTCACTCATTACGATTAACAGCTCAAGTCTTAGTTCAAAAAAAATTCTGGGGTGTTACACAATTAATCGACTGTCTATTTCTAGCACAAAATCCCCAATTCCATAGAAGTCACTATGCCCACATTTATAGCAATTAAGAACAAGGAATGAAGAAAGATAAATGATATTACTAAAATAAAGCACAATCTTCAAATCCCCAACTTAAATACGAGTTAGCTGAACCCTGCATCCTCGCTTAAGCGGACAGTTGGCTGGTTCGCTTAAGCAGCCAGTGCTCCGCAGATGCAATAGCTTAGACTTATTTTTTTCTGCGAGGTTTGCTCTTTTTCAGCTCTGATTCCACTTTTGATCAAAATTTTCTTTCCCGACATTAGAACTCCTAAAACAACACAATTCAAAGCATAATTAGTCTCTTTCTCTACTTTGAGTGCCACAAAATCATATGAAAAGAGCTCTAAATGAGTCCAAATTCACCACTTGTCAACTCGTCAAAGGATCCCAATCACTCAAGTAACTTGTGTCCCGAAAATGAGCACAAATTGAACTTGGATATTCCCCAAAAAAAGTTCATGAAGCAAAAGTTTGACATGCAGGTATTAAGGATCATCAACACACGTTTCGTTGAGGTCGTGTGATATTTCAATCTATTTTGGTGAACCTTTTTATATTTCAAAGGACTTCACCTTTACCTTACAGCTAGTAGTGTTGAGATGTCGTAGGTCTTGTCCCAATCCTTCTATTATTTGATAAACAAAATAAAATAAATGTTTTTCAAAGAAAATTAGTTTACACTCCCCCTCCCCTCTCTCAGTGTCATCTTCTCCACCACACCTGAAAATCTCTTTTGCAGACTTAACCTCCATACGCCTCGACCCTCACCACATAGTCCCATTTCTAAACTCTCTCTATCTCTTATAGAAAAATTCATTTAACGTAAAAAATACCCAAATTATTAAAATCAAAGAATTGGTGTTTTCATCTAATAATAATAAAAAATAAATTGAGTTAAAAAAAATTATTAGCCGTATCTAAGTGTGAATTCACATTTTTTTTCTATTTACATTTTCTCATGTCCATTTTAAATTTGTATTTTGTATTTCTTACTGTTGTTTTGTGGGGGAGTGGGGGAGGAAGAGAGAATATTAAATATGGGTGTTGATATCTATTTCTTCCGGTGAAAAAGGTGGAGAGAAGTGATGCAACGTAGCTATAGAAAAACAACACAACAAAGAAGAAAATCATTTTTTTTAAAAATAAAATAAAATTGGATTGAGAACAATTATGGTCTGAAATTTTAGACCTTCGTCGAAGGAGTTTAAGCTTTTGAAAAAATGATAGCTTAGTGACTTGAGAAACGAAGAAGAAAAAAAGAAAAAATGAGTAAATAAAAGTTTTCACACACCTTTAGTGAATGGATCACACGCACTGTCAACATGACACAAGAGTCCTACTACAAATATTTCAAACGAAACGAAGCCTACTTGAAGTGTCCAAATAAAACTGCTAATTTTAAGAGATCACCAATAGATTCTGCTTATTAATATAGAATCTTATTTAGATAAAAACTAAAAAGCTCTTAAACCATAGTTTGTCAACGGTGGTCACCTGCCCCATGTGAAAGATTTGTGTAGAGTGTAGAGATAGACTATCTTGCCAACTAAAATGAATATGAAATGTTACCAGAAACTCAATCACTCTCTAACTAAACCCTTTGATTAAACAATCATAGTTTGGCTGCTACTTAAATATTTTTTTTTTCAAATTTCTTAAATTCACCAATACAAAGTGTAGAAAAGGATTTCACATCTTTTGCAAAACCCCTCTACCCTTAACTTAGAAGCTAAGGGAAAATCATTGTTGTTTGGAAATTCTATCATCCATCAAATTCCCACGTTACTTTACCACAAACCATTAGGCTGTAAAGTAAAAAAATAGACAATTTTAATATCACTCCAAGTTATACAAATCTCATTAGTTTTGATGGTAATGCACCATTAATAATTAAATAAGGCATAATACATAATTATTCCTCTAACTTGACTTTAGTTCATAAATAGATATTTATAACTGAATAAGTAAATACATATTTACGAAAAAATATTTATTCAAAATTAAAGAACAAACGACAGTTATTGTGGCCAAGTTAAAAATGTATTTACGTATTAAATTACTGACCATCATTTTGATGGTCACTTTAGAAATAGCTATGTAAAAGGAAATGTGACACCAAGAATTACGAAAACAATAATAATGTAGTGATGGTAGGAAATTAAAAAAGACAAAAGATCAATGCATGGTTTAATATGAATGTTATTTTATTGAAAAAATATAGCTGCCCTTGTCTGTGTTTGGTTCAATCATATTATTATTACCTAAACTGAATATATAAAATTCACTCAACTACTAACTACGTTGCTTAAATAGTGTATAACCTATATATTATTCCTCATGCCCTTTACTTTTATCAATTTTCCTTCAAACCTAATATAACAATGATGATACTACAATCATAATAATAATAATAATAACAATAATAATAATAACGAGGATGGTAGCAAGCAACCAATTTAATAAATTAAGAGATTTAAAATAGTAATAACATATTTTCTGTGTGTCGATTTATATGATTTATTTTTCTTAATTAACATAAATTCCAGAAGACTTCTTTTTTTCCCTTATATTATCTGTCGAGTCAAACTAACTAATATGAAATGTAACGGAGGGAGTAGTGTTTAATTGGTAGAAAGAAACCTCTTGTCAAGGTAATGCAAACGTAACCAATATTGTTTCTTGTATTTAATCAGCCATAGACTACCTAACTAAAACGAAGAAGAAGAAAAACAGAGTCACTCTTCTGCCAAAGGCTTCAAAGCAATGAAGCCGCCTCCCTCTTCTTCTTCGATTCTTCGAAAGAATCGTCTTTCTCCTTTCCTATTCACTCTATTAGCCTTCATTGTTTTTGTCACCATTCTTTATAGTGAGGATTTTAGCTGCATTTTTAGCCAGCTTGAGTATTCTAGTCTATCTGCTCCTCCCAATTCAATCTCAAGAATCAGTAAGTAACTAACTATTAACGCAATTGTAATTCATTAAAATTGGATGTTGAAATTGAATGTGTTTCTTGTAGACAAGAACAAGAAGTTACCATTTGCCATTGGAGAGACAGAGGATGGCTGTGACGTGTTCAGTGGTAGGTGGGTTCATGATGATAGCCGGCCACTGTACGAGGAAGAGGAGTGTCCTTACATACAGCCACAATTGACTTGCCAAAAACAAGGCAGGCCAGACAAAGATTATCGACAATGGAGATGGCAACCTCATGGTTGTTCTCTTCCAAGGCACGTTTAATTTTTTACTCTATTTTTCTCATATTCGCTATCTAGTTATCATTAGGCCACCAACATATTATTGGACATTAGTTATAGTTATAATTAAGTGACACTTGCAATATAATTCTTTAACTTGATCAAGTTGATGGATCAGGATCACTGGAAGAGCAAAAATTTTCATAGAGTTCAAAATATGAAGGAATAAACACACCAACTAGTTGATGGGCGTTCAACATATAATGTATATACATAAGCAATAATTTTAATCATTTATAAATAACGTAATTTTCCGTTGAAGAGAGATTCAGACGAAACCCCTAGCTCTTGGTCAGGATGATGTACGATCTAAGCATTCTGTAGTTACTATTACAATACATGAGAGTAAAAAATAAGTACTTACGTATATTGTTAGCATATTTTAGAATCCAAACTCAATAACCTTTAAGCTCTGGATCCATCACATACATGTGACATAAAGAGCGAGGCCATGAAGAAAACCCTGAGTTGATTGCTAGTTACTCGCCGCTACCTATTTTTGGTTTTGAGAACTGATTATTGATAGTTAATCTTGTTAATTTCTACATTGTACTCTTCGTCTTTGAAAATGTTGGTTTATTGTGTACTTCATGTTCTCTGTTTCATAATCTGATTTAGAAGGCAAAGATTATGGTATTTCAATGATATGATCAATGATTTAGCTACACTTCCATAATATTGCAGTTTCAACGCGACACTAGTGTTGGAAACACTTCGTGGGAAGAGGATGTTATATGTGGGAGATTCATTAAACAGAGGACAATATGTTTCGATGGTTTGTCTTCTCCATAGACTCATACCTAAGAATGCCAAGTCCATGGAAACTTTTGGTTCCCTCACTGTTTTCACTGCTAAGGTGCTGTCATTTTAAAGTTACATATAAAATTTTATGTCTAGCTAAGTTGATTTTATCAAATGTTTCCTTGCTTGAACTAAATCAATACTGCAGGACTATAACGCGACTATTGAATTCTACTGGGCACCATTTCTTCTAGAATCAAATTCAGATGATGCAGTTGTACATAGAATATCCGATAGAATAGTACGAAAAGGCTCAATCAATAAGCACGGAAAGAATTGGAAAGGCGCTGATATAGTCGTTTTTAATACTTACCTTTGGTGGATGACTGGCCTAGAATTCAAGATTTTGTAATCATCTATCGCCTTTCATTTCATTCGATTATGTTTCTTTCCTCTATTTTTACTAATGATATAAACATGAAATTGACACAGGCAAGGGTCTTTTGACGATGAAGTGAAGGATATAGCAATGGTATCGACAGAGGATGCATATCGAATGGGAATGAAGAGTATGCTGAGATGGGTGAAAAAGAACATGGATCCAAAGAAAACCAGAGTTTTTTTCACTAGCATGTCACCTTCCCATCAAAAGTAACAATTCAATTTCCTTCGAAAAATATTAAAATTTGAGGGTAAAATATAAAATGTATAAATATCATTTTTTTTTACAGGAGCATAGATTGGGGTGGAGAACCAAATAAGAACTGTTACAATGAAACAACAATGATCGAGGATGAGAGTTACTGGGGATCAGATAGTAGAAAAAGCATAATGGAAGTGATTGGACAAGTGTTTCGTAGATCAAAGGTGCCGATCACATTTCTCAACATAACACAACTCTCGAGTTACAGAAAAGATGCACATACATCAATTTACAAGAAGCAATGGAGTCCATTAACAGCGGAACAATTAGCGAATCCAGTTAGCTATGCTGATTGTGTACATTGGTGCTTACCTGGTCTTCAAGATACATGGAATGAACTTTTGTTTGCTAAACTTTTCTATCCTTGATATCATCCACCACAACACAATTTTTATCTACTACTAGTACAGCTAATTACCTAGTATTTTTTTTTTCATTCTTCTCCCACATAAAATTGGTCAAAACAAAAAAGAAGAAAAAAACTGTGTATAAATGTAATGATTCTGCAAAGATAAAATCTTGCAAAATGTGAAAAAGAATTATTGCAAAGAGAATTGCTTGGCAATATTATCTTTTCCAAGAATTGGAGCATCATAACTTGTCCTATTTGATTTTTTGTTTCATTTTTCCAGAAGGAATATAATTCCATTATATTTTCCACCCCAAATTGTAAATAACTATGATGTTTGGTTGTACGTTTAAGATGAAGTGGTGTTTTTGATGATTGATAAATTGAGGTATTAGAGACAATATATATTAAGGTTGAAGCATACACAAAGACAAATATGTGTTAGAGTGAGAAGAGTTCGAGTCTTTGAAGACGAAAAATGCTTCTACTATGAAATAACGTATTCCTACCAAATTTATACATACGGTTCTCGAAGTTTTTAATAGTTCGTTTCTTGTGTTGGTTCAAAAGTAATATTTCCTCGGTTCTATTTTATATGTCACATTTTTGTTTTGCACTTGAATTAAAAAATGATGTGAGTTTACCTTCTACCCTTATTTAATGTTTTTTTAAGTCAACTTTATAATAAACTAGTTCCAGACACGTGTGTTGCACGTGTTCCCCAAGCTAAATTGCATGAAGTTGTTGTAACGATGTGTTTGTATGACCTCTTTGATATTAAAGATGAAGAAACCATAAATATTGTGAAAGAAAAATAATTATATGTTAAATGGTGCGTACATTTTGATTTAGTAATTTGCTGATAGAATAAAAATAGATCAACAAAAAAATAATTTCAAATTAAAATAATTAATTAAGAAAAATATATAGAAAACTTTCATATATATAAGAAAATATTAGGCAAAATAGAAGGCATACCACTATATAAGAAAACTCACATTTATATTAATTAAATATTTTATAGCCTTTTCATTTAATGTAGGGGTAAAATGGTAATTCAACTTTTAAATTTTGAGCTTCATGCTTATAATAATATATGATGAATACATTTTCAGGATTAATTATGCTTAGAGCTGTCAATATCGGCTATCCCACCCATCCGGACTAATCCATACAGGTTTTGACATTTTATGTGTCAGGCCGGGCTAGCCCATTTTTTGTGTGGGCCAAAAAATAGTTGGCCCAACCCAAAAGTACGTAGGCTACAGGCCAGGCTAGCCCATTTTTTAAAAAATTATATATTATATAATTATTAAATTCAATTATAAATTATTTAAAAACATTATCATAAATATCAAAAAATAATATTACATGATTTTAATGTTATTACTTGTTAATCAAATCGACAAATAAAATTATCTTTATGATATTCATTAAGTTTTTTTCAAGTAAAAGAATAAATATCTAAATAAAAATATTAATCTAATTGTTTTGAGTTTGGACTCTCTTAAATTTTAAATTTTAATATGATATTATATATTTAATTAATTTTTATTGGCTCAGGGGCCGACCCCACCGATATTTATCTAGCCCCATAAATCAATAGACTTATTCAGGCCCAGCTAAAAAATTCTTTTCTTAAACAGGCTCCAAAAATCTTAGTTACCCTTATCAAATCCCGGGTTAGGCCAGACCGGCCCAACCCCATATTTACGACTCTAATTATACTACTCTATCAAGTGTATTATAGGCAAAATATGTATAAATTTTATAAAATGATAAATATTTTGGTGCAACTATTTATAGAAAGAAATGACAAATAAAATGAAACAGAGGAAATAATATATTGATTACTTTCTTAACTAATTATAGTAGGTATTGTTTCGTACTATATGTAAGGAACTTTATTGAGTCATTGAATAAGAAGAGTAGAGATGATATATAGAGGTATCGAATTTTTGGGAGCAATTCTTTAGGTGAACCTAGAAGTTTAGCGTATGTTTTGTACTCTATCAGGATTTGTATTTTCTTTTTTTTTCTCCTTTTTTTTTTTACATTTTATTTAGCATCCACTTTTTATATAAGGTTTGTTTGGTTTCCGGGAAAATGATTTCATCGAGAAAGTACATCTTTGACTTATTTTCTCATTTTTGATTGGTGAATGAAAAAAAATTCTTGAATTTTTTTTTAGTGTTTGATTTAGTAATAAAAAAATATTTTTGAGAAAATATTTTTTACTTTTACTAGAGACTAGAAAATAATTTTGAATTGAAATTTAAAATATTTTATATAAATAAATTTAATTTTTTTTTGGGGGGAGGGGGTGAGATGGGGTAAAAAATAAAAACTTGAAATCAAAAATATTTTTTAAAAACAAATTTAATTTTTTAGGGGGGTGGGGTTCGCTGGTAGGAGTGGGTGGGATGGGATGTAATGAAAAAGTAAAATTTTGAAATTGATTTTTTTTT
>NC_028642.1:42269299-42289924 GCF_001406875.1 Solanum pennellii | reverse complement strand
TGGAATGGGGGGAAAAATAAAAATTTGAAATTAAAAGTAATTTTTAAAAATAAACTTTAAATTTTTTTTGGAGGGGGTCAGGGTAGGGGTGGGGTGGGGGTGAAAAATAAAAAAATGAAATTGAAAGTATTTTTTAAAAACAAATTCTAAATTATTTTTTTGGGGTGGGGGTGGTAAGAAGCTGCGATAGGGTGAAAACAAAAATTTTAAATTGGAAATACTTTTTAAACACAAAATTTAATTTTTTTTTGGTGGGGTATAAAAATTAAAAACTTGAAGTTGAAAAATATTTTTTAAAAATAAACTTTAAATTTATTTTTTAAACAAAAAATTGTAATTTGAAGTTGGAAGAAAGTTTTGAAAAATATTTTCCTTAACATTTTACCCAATCAAACTTGAGAAAATTTTGAAAAACATTTTCATATTTTCCTTCATACCAAACACACCCATAATATTAAACACAAAATGAATTAATAAAAAGCTCATTTGCGTTAAACTTATAATTTAGCCGTTGTCTAATCAGATTGTTTCTCAACCCAAGAATTGAGAAAAACTGACTCTTTTTTGATAAATGACATTAAATCAACCAAAGCTTCTTTTATTTGAAAAAGAATTGTTCTTCCTTCTCCTTTTAACTTCTTTTAAGGCATAATACATATATTGGATGGACCCTAAACTTGACTTCAAATTTTAACTTTGACCTCAAACTTTCACAGTGCACAAATAGACACTTTAACTATCTAATCTTTTAATAAATAAACACGCGATTCCTAACTGGCAAAATGGGTGAAATGCACGAATTCTGCGCGAGTGAGGGATAATTTTTGAGGTCCATAAAGGTAAAAAAATGCTGAAATGACAATTCTACCCTTAATAAATCTCTTTTAAATTAATTAAAATTAATTTTATTTTTTTTGTTTCAAAATGACATGTAAGATATTTTTTTTTAAAAAAAGACATGTAAAATGTTTAGTTAGTTGGCAACCACTGATTGGCTCACTAATACACGTGGGAGTGTTTGCATTTCACGCAATTTGACTCCAAAAATCGCGTGTTTATTTATTCAAAGATAGGATAGTTAAAGTGCCTATTTGTGCACTATGAGAGTTTGAGGTCAAAGTTAAAATTTGAAGCCAAGTTTAGGGTCCAATATATGTATTATGCCTTCTTTTAATCCATCCACCTTCCTCAAATTTTTTCGCTTTTCGGGCAAATCCTTTGTTTATATTATCACCTTTTTTTCTCATCTTATTTCTACTATTCAACAACAATCAGAATGTCTTTAGTATAATTTCACAAGTGAACATGAACCTTTGTTTTGACAAAGTCTGAGGCTATTGTTGTATTTCATATTCATGTCTGTTGAGGAATTAACCAAGTGCATAGCAGTGCCTTGAAGATGCTTGCACACTGGATCATTAATTAAGTCGTTACAAGTTGTTAGTTAGTTAGTTACAAATTTGTTAAGTAGTTAACAGTCTTAGTCGGCTAGTTTAAATGTGATATATATAAGCATTAGTCTTATAGATAAAATGACAGTTTTGAACAAAATGCTTTCTATGTTTTATAGTCTTCTTCTTTGATTGAGTATCTTTTGATAAGGTATCAGAGTCATAAAGAGCTCGTTTCATTACAATGGTCTAAGCTCTCTTCATCAATGACAAATTCTACAATGGTGTATGCAAGTAATTCATCCTCGATTCTAGTTACTGGTATCTAATTGATTATCATCATCCTCTGCACTTTACATATGATGGACCAAGTTCATTACACGTCGAAATACAGCTCATTGGAATGGATAATACATGTTATGGATTGTGCGATTAAGGTTGCAATCTTAGGTAGAAATAAGTTAGGTTTTGTGGATGGATCGATCATTAGAGAGACATACGGATCAGCTCCAGGACATCTTAAGGATCAATGTAATGCGATTGTAGTCTCATGGTTGACAGGCAATGCCAGTCGCGATTTATTGAGTGGAATCCTTTTTCAATTTGATGCAAATCTGATTTGGAAAAAGATTGAGGAGAGATTTTACAAAATCAATGGTTCCAGATTATATGCTTTACACAAGGGGATTTTCACACTTTTACGAGGACATGTCTTGTCTCTATATTCTATTCCACTATCAAAGACTTATGCGGTGAATGCGACTCAATGATGCCTCCTCCTTCATGCAATTGTGAAAATTAAAGGAATATCTGGCTCAACTTCACTATCAAAGGATACTTCAATTCATGATGGATTAAATGACGGATACAACCAAGCTCGAAGCCAAATTCTCATGAAATTTAAGATGTTAAGTGTTAATAAGGTGTATGCTTTAACTGTGCTGGATGAAGTAAAAGATTGACAGCAAGTAGTAGTTTCAATTATCATGAAGCAGGATTTGTTTTTTCCTTCACTTCTAAGAGCTTTGGATCTAAGAAGAACTGGAATTATGTATTGACTTTTGTCTTATGAAGGGACATGTGAGGGAAGATTGCTTCAAGCTGATCAAATGTGATCACTATGGAAAGATAGGGCACCTAATTGGAAACTTCTACCAATTGATTGGATATCTAGCCGACCACGAGTTCAAAAGGAAGAAGGCTAGTAGGAAGGACAAAAGACTATACCTGAGGATCAGTACAATGACTACGTCATGTGGAAACAAATGAGGGACACATCTTTAACCTTAGGGACAAGCACAAACATGACATGTAAGTGTTACACAACCTCACTCACTGACTGTATAGTGAATTATGGAGCATCCAATCATATAACTGAAAGTAAACATTTATTATTTTAGTAGGTAGTGCAGGAAGTGTTCAGTTGCCTACTGAAAATTTGGCTCAAATTAATCACTATGGGATTATCCAATATCAAATGATGACCTCCTTAAAGATGCTCTTTGTGTTCCATCTTTTAGATTCAATCTTATGTCAGATTTCAAGGTGACAAAAGACTTAAATTGTTCTGTTACATTCTATTCTGAACAATGTGTATTTAAAAATATTTGCACTGGAAAAGTGAAGATGAATTATACAAAACAAGATTGACTATAGATATTAAATACACAACACAATGATACTTACATAAAAGCAGGGAAATCTATGAATGTATCTAAGTCATCTCATCCTGATCTTTGGCATAGAAGGCTAGGACATGATCCAATGAAAGTTTTTAGAATGGTTCCTAAATAATGCTTGTTTTTAATTACAACACTGTGATGTTTGTGCTTTTTCTAGACAAACTAAAATATTATTTCTTATTAATAGTACTAGAACAAATGTTGGATTCATTTGCTTCATTTGAATGTATGGGACCTTATCATGTTGACACTCATACTGGTATGGCGTACTTTCTCAGTGGTTGATATTTATAGTACTAGATGGACTTGGGTTTTTTTGCTTAAATTAAATTCTGATGTATGTTATGTTTTAAAATTCATTACCATGGTGTCAAATCAGTTTGGAAGGTAGATCAAATGCTTTAGATCAGATAATGGTTTGGAGTTTTTTAATTAGTCTTGTTCTAGTTTGTTTCAACAACTTGGTATTATACACCAAAGTTTATGACCTTACATTCCTCAATAAAATGATGTGATAGAAAGAGAACATAAACATATCCTAGAAACTGCCAGGGCTATTAGATTTTAGTCCTCCTTTCCACTTAGATTTTGGGGTCACTGTATTAAAGCACCATTATATGTCATAAATAGGATACCTTCTTTCGTGCTTCAAAAACAGATCTCCTTTTGGGATGTTGTATGGTCATGATCCTTCCTTAGATCATATAGGGTGGTTGGATCAACAACTTTCACACTACCCAAACAAGACAAATTTGCTCCCAAGGCCATCAAGTTTGTCTTATTGGGTTATGACATTCATCAGAAAGGATATAGATTGTACAATTTGGATACTAAGTCATATTTCATAAGTAGAGATGTTGTATTCCATGAAAAAAAATTTCCTTTCAGCAAGTCATCTCTAAGTACTAAGGATTTCCCACATTTTACTTCATCTAACAATGATTATATTACTCCTTTAGATATCCACGCTTCACCCCTTTTAGACCCACAATTAAACAACATTGAGGTTGTTTGACATGTTATTTCTAACATTAGTGTGTATATTGATTTCATACCTCCTATAGTTGATAAGGATGAATCCTAAGAAATTAGACATGATGCTAAACATGTTGTTCTACCTTCTCTTTCTACTGTTGTACCAATAAGAAAGTCCATCAATCATCCTAAACCTCCTTCTTGACTGTAAGATTATGTGAGCGAACCCTAGGAGCACATGTTTGTGTTTATCTATTGTCAGATGTTCTTGGATATTCAAGCTTGAACTCTAAATATCAAGTATATATTTCTCTACTATCTAATGGATGTGAGCCTACCACCTACAAGGAAGCTTTCAAGGATAATTTCACTTGATCTTTTTTCGACCTACCACCAGGAAAGAAGTCATAGAATATAAATGAGTTTACAAAATCAAACGTAAGGCTACACTGGAGGTGGAAAGGTTCATAGCTAGGTCGATTGCCAAAGGATACAAAAGGATTTGTCTATCAATGTGGTGAAAATGATAACGCTTAGAAAAACCATATCCGTAACAACTATGCAAAGGTGGGATATTCAACAAATGAATGTTTATAATGTCATCTTCAAGGGGGATTTACATGAGGAACTATACATGGACTTGAGACTGGGCTTTGCTGGAGACCAAGTCACTATATGGACTTAAACAGACATCTATAAAATGGAATATTAAACTAAACAACTACCTTAACCAGTTCAGGATTTATTCAAAGTCATGTGGATTATTCTCTGTTCACTAAGAAGATTGGTGAAGACCTTGTTATAGTAGTAGTTTATGTTGATGATTTGTTGATCACAAACACATAAGAACGTTTTCCTCTGTTAAAATTAAAAATTGCTGCCCGAGCAGCAATTTTCTTCAAAAAAAATACATTCTTCTTTCCCCCTAATATCGCAACTATGTCAGCCTTTTATACATTTTTTTAAAAAAAATTCTCATGGAATCGCTGCACTCGCAACTTTTTTTCTTATTTATTTTTTGCATTCGCTGCCTTGGTAGCTTGAATTTTTTTTTTGGAGGGGGTATTTTGCTGCCTACTCAAAGATTTTTAATTTTTTTTAATAAAACGTGACCCCTTAATTACTTCATAATCTTTAAACAAATTATCCTAAACCTCAGGCGCATGTTAGTTTAATTTGGGTCTCATTAATGGCGATTCCAATTGTTCAGTAGAATCCAAGCCATTTGGGCATCATCTAGCCACCCAATTTCATATGATAAATAGTTCGTGCGGTCGGTGAGTATCAAAAGCTTACCTATTAGATTTTACATGTTCCATACAAGAATTCAATTGCATATGGAAATAATTCACTAGTAATATGAGGGCACTATTACTCACAATGCCCCTTACTTCTTTCAGTACTTTAGAATTACTTATTCGATCCCTCATCCTCTTAGACAAATGAAATCGAGTTCATGTTTAATTTTATATACACAAAAACATTCAATTGTAATAGTGACTTGTGTATACAAGTTATATTGTCATTTTCAATCCTTTTCCCTTTCTACTCGAATCTATTTGTTCTATATCAATTGCTTTTCTATACATACGATGCATTGTTGAATCACTCATGGCTATTCCAATGAAAAGTTAATTTGGGATCTCATGCTATGAAGAAGCAGTGAACCATTCTTTCATTAGTCCATTGATCACTTAATACACGTGGTATGAAACACGTGCTACGAGGTTCTCATCTTATATTGGTGTGTGTCTCATTCTTTTAATCATCCAAACATCGTACAAATCTTGGTTTGCACATCTCTAGATGTCTAACTCGATATTTTCTTTTCAACGATCCTCAAATTCATCTTCTTAGAGAGACTCTAATCTGGATAACAGAACAAGTCATAACATGGTGGTGAAACTCTTCTCTTTATATTCCTCGACATAAGAGGCGATTGCTAGTGTGAGAGAGTCAAACTTCTGACTTGTTCAACTTACTTTATTTCTAAAATCAATATCACATGCGTATAAGATATGAATATAAATTTTCAAAATAGTCATATATTGATGAAATTATTATAACTATCGAGTTATATTACAGTACATAAATATTATCATATTATACGTAAATCTATAGCTTTAACATGTTTCTCATATAAGTGTCTCGATATTACGTTTGTAAAGGATCAACTATCATATCACGAGAAGGAATGTAACACCCCGTAGCCAAAACAGACCAAAAATTAGTTTTTCAGAAAAATCTGCAGGTGCTACGGACGGTGGCATCGATATACCGTAGCCTGAACCACGGTCCGTCCTGCACAACCGTCGATGGGATCAGAAACTCCCAAAAATTTCAGCCTAAATAAATTGGTTAAGTCTTGGACGACAGACAGACTTACGGTTCGTAGGTCAAACGACGATTCGTAGTACGTGACCGTCGATCAAGACTCCCTTGAACCACTCTCTGACAAGAGCTATGGATGACCAGCATGGTTCATAGGTAGACCTACGGTCCGTAGGTGGAAAATTTGCATCCAGTTAAAGGGAAATGCATTTGGGTCAAATTAAAATGATCATAACTCTTAACACAAAATGAATTAGGTCTCCCATGACCTACCCACAGATAGATAATTGAATTATCTTTCCATAGCCACCGACCTTGCTAAAATCAGACATCCGAATAAAACGTTATGTCATTCTAGTAAAAGCCTGTCGAACAAGCCCTCACGACGGACCCAACGACGGGGCGTCGGGCGCACGACGGAGCGTCAGTCTTGGCCGTCGTGAGGCCCGACAGCAACCTTCCTAGGGTTCTTTTTGACCTTTCCCACTCCGTTTAAACCCTAAGTTACATCGTTTTGACACTAAATCATCAGATTTTAGTCAGTTTAAGCCTAGAAACATGATTAAAACATATCCAAGTCAAATCATTAAATAAAAACTTTAGAAAATTAGAAGCAAGAGAGGAGAAAGAAAAGAAGCTCAAGAACCCTAGTTCAAGAACGCCACAAGCTCCAGCAGTTCCAGCCCCGAAACTTAATTATTTTTTCGTGGATTTGTTCACCAGGTATGTGGGATTTCACTAGTGGGTTACTTTCACCCATTAGGTCCCTAGTTTTCAGTCAGTTCTTGATTCTTTTATCATGATTAAACCTATGGTTTCTAGAACTTTGATAGAACTTTATGAATTTATTAGTTTTATGTTCCATATCAGATTATCATGTTTTTATTCAGTTTATTGCATGAATTTCAGAACCCTAGCTTTGTATTTCTTTAGTTCTTGAATTACACATGCTGGGTCAGATATTTCAGACACTTCAGATATACATGCCTCAGTTATAAATGTATAATTACCAGATTAATTATTGCATTCTCAGATTGCAAGTTCAGTTTCAAGCTCTCCAGTATTTACAGAAACTCAGACATAATCAGTAAATTTACAAAATTCATGGGAGAAGAATAATTCCGAGTTGGACTAGGGTTTAGCGTACCCAATAGTCCCAGAACTACTAGCCGAGTAAGTTGTAAGTCCCCTCTGTGGAAATCAGGTTAGTGATCACGCCAGCATGCCTTTATACCTTTGGCAGGGTATATTGGGTCCTCTCGATGGGGCGTATACATCGGACTCCACATTTAGCTCATGTGGTTTTATTATCGGTTATTAGTAGCTCCCACAGTTCAGTCAGACTCTCTGCATTGACCATTTATCAGTATATCCAGTATTTAGTTTCAGCATGTTATAAGTTGGTCATTGCATCCAGTTAGCTCAGAAATCAGCACATCACGTTCAAATTATTATACTTGTTTTTGTGCTTGTTCAGTTATGTTTTATTTCAGCTTTACTTTATCCTACATGCTCAGTACCTTTCAAGTACTGACGCATATGTGCGTCACATCTTCTCGTGATGTAGGTTCAGGTTCTCAGCATCCAGATCACGCATAGATCGATTTTCCGATCTCTAGTTCAGCAGATTCAGTGGTGAGTCCTCATTCTCCGAGGACAACAATCATGAGTTTCATTTCAGTCTTTAGTCATTTAGTTTTATTTTTTGCTAGATTTAGCTGGGGCTTGTCCAGGTATTTCTAGTCTAGTTTAGAGCTATTTTCAAACATAGTTACATTCTGCTTAGTATCGAGTTAATATTTCTTTTGTATTAAACTCATTGTTTTCAAATATCTCAGTTATAGAATATGGGTATTCCCCTCTTTTCATTTTATGTATGATTTAGCTTCCGAAAAAGTTTATTATCTTTAGTATGCTCATGATCATGCCAGCAGGGTTAGCTTGGGATCACTTGTGGTCCTAGGTTCCGTGTCCGCGCCTCGCGGGTAGCTCGGGGTGTGACAAAACTTAGTATCAGGGCACTAGGTTCAAGAGTCCTAGGATGTTTGAAAAGCCGCACTAAGTGGAGTCCTTTTTCATGGGTGTGAAGTGCACCACATCTAATGAGAGGAGGCTATGAAGTGTTTTAGGAAAAACTTCATTTTTCTTATTACTCTTATCGTGCGTAAGATATGATCAAATTCCATTCTAACTTGAAGTTTTGCGTTTAAGATCATGCCTTCTTATAGAGCTTAGGCATGGAATGCTAATGCACGCAATGCTAACGCAGTTCCTCAAGTACCAGATAAGGAAGTTTAAATGCAGAGTTTCAGAACGCCAATTCAGCTTTTGGCTCAGAGTATGACCAACTATAACAATGTAGAGTTTGTGATTTTGTTAGGATTAATTCGCCTATGTTTTTAGGGTCGCAGGTTGGTAAGGACCCATAGAAGTTCATGATAATGTCAAGAAACTATTTGGTGTGATGTCAGTAACTCGTAGTGATAGGTGAGATTGACATCTTACAAACTCAAGGATGTGGCACACATATGGTTCACTTAGTGAAAAGACAACAGATATGACTTTGTCTGTTGTAACTCAGTTTAGCAGTCCAATTCAGTGTTAGTCCAAAAACTCTATCAGAACCCTTCTCAGTCTCTACTCCAATCGGTGACCCAATTATAGCTAGACGGGTATACATAAATTGCCCTGTCATAGTCTATCAGAAAGTCACATCAGCAGATCTAGTAGAGTTAGAAATGGTAGACTTCGATGTCGTTCTAGGCATGGATTGGTTACACTCATGTTGTGCCTCAATCGATTGTAGAACTAGGATTGTTCGTTTTCAGTTTCCAGACGAACTAATCTTAGAATGGAAGGGTAGTAGCTTAGCGCCTATGGGTCGATTTATTTCTTACCTTAAGGCCAGAAAGATGATATCTAAGGGTTATCTCTATCATCTAGTTCGGGCTAAAGATTCTAGTCTTGAAATCCCATCTATTGAGTCAGTTCCAGTAGTTTGTAAATTTCCAGAAGTATTTCCAAAAGATCTTCCCGGGGTTCCTCCCGAAAGAGAAATCGACTTTGGAATTGATCTCCTTCCAGATACCCAGCCTATTTCCATTCCTCCTTACAGAATGGCTCCAACAGAGCTTAAGGAATTGAAAGAGCAGTTGAAAGACCTTCTGGATAGGGGTTTCATCAGACCTAGTATTTCACCATGGGTTGCACCAATATTGTTCATAAAGAAGAAAGATGGTTCTCTTAGAATGTGCATGGACTATAGACAGTTGAACAAGGTCACAATCAAGAATAAGTATCCCATCCCCAGGATTGATGACTTGTTTGACCAACTTCAGGGTGCTAGTCATTTCTCAAAGATAGACCTCAGATCGGGTTATCATCAGCTCAGAGTCAGAGATAGTGACATTTCAAAAACAGCCTTCAAAACTCGGTATGGTCATTATGAATTTGTAGTTATGTCGTTTGGACTAACCAATGCTCTTGCATCTTTCATGGATTTGATGAACAGAGTGTTCAAACAGTACCTAAACTTGTTCGTTATCGTTTTCATTGATGATATCCTCATTTACTCTAGGAGTGAGGAAGAACATGCAAGTCATTTGAGAGTTGTTTTGCACACTCTCAAAGATCGCCATTTATTCGCTAAATTTAGTAAATGTGAGTTTTGGTGTTAATCCATTGCTTTCCTTGGTCACATTGTATCTAGCGAAGGAATCCGCGTAGATTCACAAAAGATAGAAGCAATAAAACAATGGCCCAGACCTACCTCTCCTATAGATATCACAAGTTTCTTAGGTCTAGCAAGTTGTTACAGAAGGTTAGTGGAAGGATTTTCATCCATAGCCTCACCATGGACTAGGTTGACTCAGAAGATAGTCAAGTTCCAATGGTCAGATGATTGTGAGAAAAGCTTCGCAAAATTGAAAACTAGATTGACTACAACTCCTGTCTTGACTCTACCAGAGGGTTCAGATGGTTATGTGATCTATTGCGATGCATCCAGAGTTGACCTTGGTTGTGTGTTGATGCAAAGAGATAAGGTTATATTTTATGCCTCTAGAAATCTTAAGGTGCATGAGAAGAACTATCCAACTCATGACCTCGAGCTTGCAGCAGTGGTGTTTGTACTCAAGATATGAAGACACTACTTGTATGGTGTTCATGTAGATGTGTTCACTGATCATAAGAGCCTTCAGTATGTGTTCACCCAGAAAGAGTTGAATCATCGCCATAGAAGATGGCTTGAGTTCCTTAAGGATTATGATATGAGTGTGCATTATCATCCTGGAAAGGCGAATATAGTGGCCGATGCTCTTAGTAGATTATCTATGGGTTGTGTAGCCCATGTTAAGGAAAAAAGAAAGGAGCTAGTGAAGGATGTTCACAGGCTTGCTCGCTTGGGAGTTCGTCTTATGAGCATATCAAGTAGCGGTGTATTAGTTCAGAATGGGGCAGAATCGTCTTTGGTAGTGGAGGTTAAGGAAAAGCAAGAGAGTGATCCGATCTTGCTTGAACTAAAGGGTGCAGTCAACATTCAAAGAGTGGAGGTTTTCTCCCAAGGGGGAGATGGTGTACTTCGCTACTAAGGTAGATTGTGTTTTCCTGATTTGGTAGAGTTGAGGCAGCATATTCTTGCAGAAGCTCATAACTCCAGGTATTCTATTCCACCAGGTTCCACTAAGATGTACCGCGATCTGCGGGAAGTTTATTGGTGGAATGGCATGAAAAGGGATATAGAAGACTTTGTGAGTAAGTGCCCCAATTGCCAACAAGTCAAGGTAGAGCATCATAAACAAGGAGGTATGACTCAAGAGATTGATATTTCTACTTGGAAGTGGGATGTGACCAATATGGATTTCATCACAGCGTTACCTCGTACTCGCAGACAGCATGACTCAATTTGGGTGATAGTTGATAGGATTACTAAGTCTTCTCGCTTTTTGGCGGTCAAGACTACATATTCGGTAGAGGACTATTCCAAGCTTTACCTTACTGAAATTGTGAGGTTGCATGGGTTTCCTTTGTCTATCATCTCAGATAGAGGTCCTCAGTTTACCTCTCATTTCTGGAAGTCATTTCAAAAAGGTCTGGTACTTAAGTTAACCTTAGTACAGCATTTCATCCACAGATGGATGGGCAGGCAGAGCGTACCGTTAAGACCTTAGAGGATATGTTGAGAGCTTGTGTGATCGATTTCAAAGTTAGTTGGGATGATCACCTTCCTCTTATTGAGTTTGCCTACAATAATAGCTACCATTCCAGCTCTTAGATGGCCCCTTATGAGGCTTTATATGGGCGTAGATGTAGATCTCCTGTTGGTTGGTTTGAAGTAGGTGAAACATCTTTGATAGGGCCAGATTCAGTCCTTTATTCTATGGAGAAAGTGCAACTCATTAGAGATAGACTTAATACAACCCAAAGTCGTAAGAAATCTTATGCATATATAAGGAGAACGGAGCTAGAGTTCCAACTTGACGATTGGGTTTTTCTAAAAGTCTCACCTATGAAAGGGGTGATGAGATTTGGAAAGAAAGGGAAGCTCAGTCCTAGATATGTAGGCCCTTACAAGATCTTGAAAAGGATTGGCAAGGTGGCATATGAGTTAGAGTTTCCAGCAAAACTAGCAGTAGTGCATCCGGTCTTCCACATCTCACTCTTAAAGAAGTGTGTGGGTGACCCAGCCTCTATAGTGACATTAGAGAGTGTGGCGGTGAAAGATAGTCTTTCTTATGAGGATGTACCAGTTGAGATTCTTGACCGTCAGGTTAGAAGGTTGATAAACAAAGAAGTCGCTTCAGTTAAGGTTTTGTGGAGGAGTCAGTCCGTAGAGGGAGCTACTTGGGAAGCAAAAGCAGCCATAAAAGCCAAGTATCCTTACCTTTTTCCTTCCGATTCCGCTCAAGCTTGAGGTAATAGTTCCTCTTCAGTTTTACAGTCATTCATGCGTAAATTCAGTTTTAGAATCATGTTCCCTCAGTTTGTACTTTCATTTTTAGCGTAATAGCATGTACTCAGAACTCAATTCAGTCAGAACTCAGTTCTCAATGTTTAGTAGTGGGGTTTGCATCTCTCTCCCTCTATTTCAACTAGTTTAAGTCTTCATTCGAGGACGAATGTTCCAAGGGGGGGATAATGTAACACCCCGTAGCCAAAACAGACCAATAATTAGTTTTTCAGAAAAATCTGCAGGTGCTACCAACGGTGGCATCGATGGACCGTAGCATGAACCACGGTCCATCCTCCACAACCGTCGATGGGATCAGAAAACTCCCAAAAATTTCAGCCTAGAAAAATTGGTTAAGTCTTGGACGACGGACTTACGGTTCGTAGGTCAAACAACGTTCCGTAGTCCGTGACCGTCGATCAAGACTCCCTTCAACCACTCTCTTACAAGAGCTATGGATGACCAGAATGGTTCGTAGGTGGACCTACGGTCCGTATGTCTAACTGTAGGTGAAAACTTTACAGCCAGTTAAAAGGAAATGCAGTAGGGTCAACTTAAAATGATCATAACTCATAGCACAAAATAAATTAGGTCTCCCATGACCTACCCACAGATAGATAATTGAATTATCATTCCATATCCACCAACCTTGCTAACATCAAACCTCCGAGTAAAAAGTTATGCCCATTTTAGTAAAGGCCTGTCGAACAGGACCTCATGACGGACCCAATGACGGGGCGTCGGGCGCACGACAAAGCGTCAGTCCTGGCCGTCGTAAGGCCCGACAGCAACCTTCCTAGGGTTCTTTTTGACCTTTCTCACTCCGTTTAAACCCTAAGTTACATCGTTTTGACACTAAATCATCAGATTTTAGTCAGTTTAAGCCTAGAAACATGATTAAAACATATCCAAGTCAAATCATTAAATCAAAACCTAGAAAATTAGAAGCAAGAGAGGAGAAAAAAAAAAGAATCTCAAGAACCCTAGTTCAAGAACTCCACAAGCTCCAGCAGTTCCAGCCCCGAAACTTAAGTATTTTTTTCTGGATTTCATCACTAGGTATGTGGGATTTCACTAGTGGGTTGCTTTCACCCATTAGGTCCCTAGTTTTCAGTCAGTTCTTGATTCTCTTATCATGATTAAACCTAGGGTTTCTAGAACTTTGGTAGAACTTTATGAATTTATTAGTTTTATGTTCCATATCAGATTATCATGTTTATATTCAGTTTATTGTATCAATTTCAAAACCCTAGCTTTGTATTTCTTTAGTTCTTGAATTACACATGCTGGGTAAGATATTTCAGACACTTCAGATATACATGCCTCAGTTATAAATGCATAATTACCAGATTAATTATTGCATTCTCAGATTGCATGTTTAGTTTCGAGCTATCCAGTATTTACAGAAACTCAGACATAATCAGTAAATTTACAAAATTCATGGGAGTAGCATAATACCGAGCTGGACTAGGGTTTAGCATACCCAATAGTCCCAGAACTACTAGTCGAGTAGGTTGTAAGTCCCCTCTGTGGGCAATCAGTTTAGTGATCACGCCAGCATGCCTTTATACCTTTGGCAGGGTATATTGGGTCCTCTCGATGGAGCGTAAATATCGGACTCCAGATTTAGCTCATGTGGTTTTATTATCGGTTATTAGTAGCTCCCACAGTTCAATCAGACTCTCTGCATTGACCATTTATCAGTATATTCAGTATTTAGTTTTAGCATGTTATGAATTGGTCATTGCATCCAGCTAGCTCAGAAATCAGCACATCACGTTCAGATTATTATACTTGTTTTTGTGCTTGTTCAGTTATGTGTTATTTCAGATTTACTCTATCCACATGCTCAGTACCTTTCAAGTACTGACGCATACGTGCGCCACATCTTCTCGTGATGTAGGTTCAGGTTCTCAGCATCCAGATCACGCATAGATCGATTTTCCGATCTCCAGTTCAGCAGATTCACTAGTGAGTCCTCATTCTCCGAGGACAACAGTCATGAGTTTCATTTCAGTCTTTAGTCATTAAGTTTTATTTTTTTGCTAGATTTAGCTGGGGCTTGTCCCAGTATATCTAGTTTAGTTTAGAGGCTATTTTTAGACATAGTTAGATTCAGCTTAGTATCGAGTTAATATTTCTTTTGTATTTAACTCATTGTTTTCAAATATCTCAGTTATAGAATATGGGTATTCTCCATCTTTTCATTTTAAGTGTGATTTAGCTTCTGCAACAGTTTATTAGCTTTAGTATGCTCATGATCATGCCAGCAGGGTTAGCTTAGGATCACTTGTGGTCCAAGGTTCCGTGTCTGCGCCTCGGGGGTTGCTCGGGGCGTGACAAGAAATGTATCACAAATTTATTTTTCCACTTTGTACTATGTCTCTCAAAAAGTTATACTTGATACTAATGTATTTTGTCAGTTACGACGTTCATTGCTGGAGCTGGAGTCGAGGTCGCTGGTTGGAGCAATCGTTACTGCTTGAAGCTTCGCGTTTCTTAGATTTTTTGTTGTTTTCCTCGACATTAGCAGAGAAGAGAGAAGAAAAAGAGGAGGCATAGGACGATTTAGTTTTTCCGGTGGTCCTCACCGTCTTTGTGCGTGAAGCTCAGTTTGGTGGCTTCTGGCTCGTTCTTGCCAGCAGCATGGCAAAAGACGGGATTCGCCGGTTATTCAAGAAAACGAGGCAAGGGGCTTCCCGACAACTCTCTTCTCGTCGGTGGTTGCCTTGATGGTTCTCGTCGGTTCTTGAGGAGAGGGAGAAGAAAGGGGATCGAGTTTTGGCGGTGGAGCTCTCATCGGCTCCCATTGATAGAGGAGAGCAGCGACGTCGAGGAGAAAACCAAGGGGTGTGGCTTCTATCTCAAAGAGAGAGCAGAAATGTGGTGAAACAAGTTAGGGTTGGTCTTTTGGGATTTGAATAAAAAGATAAAGCTTTGATTGACCTTTGACGATCATGATTTAAGGTTGGGGCTGATCAGATAGATGATCGAGTGAGATTGAAAGATGGAATTTTTTTAATGGGGATCAAATACGTCTATAATTTAAATGACTTGTATGGAATTTGGCTAGATTTTAAATGAAATCTAACTTGAGGAGGCTAGAATTGAAATCAAATTGGATAAAAAGGGTTAGAATTTATAAAATTTAAGGGAATACCAATTGAACTACTATTTAATTAATAATGTACTACACATAAAAAAATATTTTTTTTTGTATATTAACATACTTTTTAAGACCTTAAACTGATAACTAAAATAATTTTTCTAAAGTTTTGACAGCTGATAAGTATAATTATTATTTTGATAAGGAAAATAATTGCAATAAACTTTGTAAATTATGAATAGTAAAATATAATTATTTACATAAAATTACTTTCAATTTTGAACCCGTAAAATGAAGGGAAAAGATTTTGCAATAAATATTCAATCAAATAGCAATTCAGGAATGTCTCTAAGTCGGTCTAAATTGGGTGTCTACAGTTGCCCTTTGGTTGCTTCGGAATGAATGATAAATTGTCGGGTAACCAATGTTGGCTGAGTAACCGATTTTTTAGGACCAACAAAAAGTGTCGATGGGATCAATTGAAATTATATAGAGTTGAAAAATATATCGCGTAGACTTTGATGTTAATTCACCTACATATCTTCGTTGTTACGAGAATCAGCTGGCACTTTGTGTTCTAGATTTAGGAACAAATGAAGCTCTTAAAACTGAAATAACAGTACAAGATTTGAATGGAAATGATAACGACTTGAATGGATAAGAATAGAGAAGCGAGGTGGAATGAATAACACTAAGGATCGTAAGAGAAGAGATCGTACGAGTAAAAAAAAATTGAGAAGACTTTGAGTGCGGTCTATATTAGTCATTAATCATATCTGAAAGGGCCATTGATCTTGTCTACAATATACCAGCTTTGCTAATGCGTAGATTGTAATATCACTAAACAAAGTGATTTGGGAATATATATCATGTAGACGAAAAATGTAAACATGATAGAATTTCTCAGATCGATCATGATATTTTCCTTAAGACTATGAAGATGATGTCTTAGATTATGAAACCTTCGAATCATGATAAACAAAATTAAATCTTTAGGCCATGAAATGATGTCTGCAGGCCATGAAATATAATGTTTTTGGAGGATGACACCTTCAGAATATAAATAGTGAATAAAGAGAATGTATTCTTTCTGATGTACTTCGGGTGAGAAATGTTAAGGTATGACCTTCTTGTTGAAAACTATGGCCATTCTATTTTGATTGAGTTTACAATGATAGATGACTTTAATTCTTCTTCCGTCAATTAATTCCAAATTCTTAGACCCCATTTGCACCCATTTAGCATCCCTTAGCTCTACTTGTTGAATAATTCTAAGATATGGTATCTCTACTTCAATAGGTATGACAACTTTGTTACCATATACCAGAAAATAAGGTTTAGCCACGGTAAAAGTTCTGATGGTAGTAAAATAACTCAATAAAGTGAAGAGTAGCTTTTCAGGCAAATGCTTGTAATTATCGATCATCATGCGCAACATCATCGTAATGTTTACATTTTCAGCCTCAATCGCTCCACTCATTTGTTGTTTATACGTTGTCAAGTTTCGATGATTAACCTTAAACTTCTCACACAATGCTCTCATCAAATCAATATTTAGTTGGTTTCGTTGTTCGTAATGATTGACTCAAAAATTCTAAACCTACAAATAATGTGATTTTTGACGAAATCATCTACAACTTCCTTCATCTACAACTTGTGAGAGGTGGCTTCGACCCACTTTGTGAAGTAGCTAATTGCAATAAGAATGAATCTATGTTCATTGGATGTTACTTGTTCGACTGGACCAATGATATCCAAGCCCCAAGCTTCAAATGGACAAGGTGAACTAGTAAGATGGAGTTTGTTGGGATGAACTCGGATCATATCTATATGAGTCTGACATTGATGAAATTTCTGAACATAGCGAATACACTTTGTCTCGATGGTTAACCAGGATTATCCTAATCTCAGAATAATTTTTTTAGAGTATAACCGTTCATGTGAGACTCACATTATCCTGCAATTATCTTTTCAACCAACCTACTAGTTCTCCAGCATCAACGCACCACAGCAAACCCAAATCGAGAGTCCTTCTATAAATGACTTCTCTACTTAGAAAAATGGATTTGTTTAACCTTCGAACTATGCATTTTTGTGCACTAGTTGCATCTTCTGGATATTTAGTGGTTTTTAAATATTCTTGAATATCATGGTACCAAGGCTTTCCATCAGGCTCCTTATCAACATGAAACCAATATGTTGATTGCTCATATATATACATGAATGTAAATGGGATCAATGTAATTATGATCAGGATGCTGAATCATAGATAAAGTGTCTAACACATCTGCAAAATTTGTTTTGCATCTTTGATACATGCCTGAATTCCGTCCTAATGAACCTTTTTTACTACTTATGCACACACTCTAAATAAGCGAAGAACTTCTGATTCTTGGTCTCCCACTCACCTCAAACTTGATGAATCGATAGGTCTGAATCTCCTATTACCAACATTTCTTGGACATCGAGGTCAATTGCCTGTCGGAGTCCCAAAATACAATCATCATATTCGGCCATATTAATTGAGCAAAGGAATCTGAATTTTGTTGATACCGAATAATGTTTGCCAATTTGTGAGATTAGAACAACTTTGATGCCACATCCGCTTAGATTTTTAGCTCCATCAAAGAACACCTCCAACTACCGTATTCTTGAGAGATATCTTTCCCCCACAAAAGCTACTTCTTCATATGGAGAGTGAATTCCAAAACGATTAAAATAACTGACTTTATAAAATTATACTTTTCAAATCATTTGAAGTAATATATATATATATATATATATATATATATATACATATATATACATATATATACATACATATACATATATATACATATATATATACATATATATATACATACATATACATACATACATACATATATATATATACTACATTTTATAAATATTCGAAAACCGTCTAAAAAAGGTTTTAGTTTTACCTAAATACTTGGTTAATTAGTTTAGCTAATTTATACTTTATTTTTTTGAGTTAATTAGTTTACAATTAAATTAATTATTTTATCTTCTTAAGATTAAGAAGCTTGTTAATTAATTATATTAATTCATCTTCTTTTAATTTTGGCCGAATTCAACTAATTGCTTGAACTTGATCGAAATTGCAATTTATGTGATTATGTTCCTAAGTTAAATAGACCACATTCTTGAATAAATTTTCAAAGCCCATTTCCTTCCAATTTCCAGACCCAAATATCAGTCCACTAAATAATTCCCAATCTAACAAGGGAAAATTACGCAACAAAGCAAACCTATACTATTTAATTACTCATCGTAGCTATAGTTTGCAATAATTATCACTGAAACTTAACATTATACATTAATTACGTGGGCTGACTTCGAATTTGTATAATTAGTCATGTTTGTATATGTATAATTCGCCAGAGTATACAAATATATATGTATAACATACAATTATTTTACCTATATACATATATAATTCACCTCTCTCCCACTCTCTGCCCTCTCTTGTTCGCCTCTCTCCTCCCTCTCCAAATCTCGCTAGCCCTATATACAAATATATATGTATAATATACAATTATATACATATATAGTTCACCTCACTCCCACTCTATCCTCTCTCGCTCTCCTCTCTCCTACCTCTCCCAGTATCGCTCGCCTCTCTCTCTTCCCTCTTTCAATATCTCTTGCCATATATACAAATACATACGTATAATATACAATATCTAACCAATATACATATATAATTCACCTTTCTCCCACTCTTTTCCCCACTCTCTCGCCTCTCTCCTCTCTCTTCCAGTCTCGCTCGCCTCTCTCCTCCATATAACATGTAGATTCAAATTGTAATTATCAAACTATATCTATGGATAGTAATTAATTGTTTTTAAGTTACAATATGTGAAAGTTTCTCCTTTTTTTAATGCCTATTATATTCATTCATTATGAACTTTTTTTACTTCTTAAAAAATCATCATATCTTCATTTTTTAAAAAAAGGGAATAGTGTCAAAAATACTCCCAATTTTATTTTATCGTTTGACTTTGCCCTTGCAGTTAAAATGAAGTTAGATTTATCCCTACCATTACTAATTTCACCATATATACCCCTCATTTGACGGAAAGCCCCAAATTGACTAAAATTAACCAATTTTACTTAAATTATCCATTTTTATCCCGACCCAACCCACCTAAGTATCACCCCTTTTTGTTTATATTTATAACAGTTCATCTTCATCTTTAAAATTAATTTTTTTTAAAAATGTAGTCGCTGATAGAAATGCAGACATTGATGGAGTTCATACTTTACAAACTCTTATAAACTTTTGATTTTTGGATTACAGAACATATTATTACTGAACTTTTTATGTATTTGAAATTATTTTTAGCAAATTAAAGCAAAAAGCTGCCCCGAAAATATTCTAACCCAGTTGAACAGTGCCAAAAAACAAGAATATCAAACCAAAAAAATAAAATAATCCATAACAAAATTTAGTAGCATACAATAAATGACAAACTTGAACAAGGGAAGTCTCTAACCAAATCTGAAACACAGAGAAAAGAATAAAAAATCTAAAAGAAAAATAAATCATAACAAAATGTAAGAATGGAAAGCAAACAGAGGGTCACCGGAAAATGGGATGAAGCTCGATTGTGAAGCTATGTTGGTGTTGTTAATTGGTTCGAGAAATGGGTTTGCTGATTTTGGCATTGGTAGAGAGACTGTGGTGGTTACTGATTTGGAGAACCTCCCCGGAATTGATGGTCGTTCTTCACAGGAGTTGGACCAAAACACATATACAATAAAACGTAAGAGGGAAAAAGGGAGGTGACTGGCGGTAATCGCTCTTCGCTAGAGTTCTTGGATTTTGCTAATTATTCGATGGGTATTTTCAAATCGATCGTTTACATGTTGTTTTTGAAAAGGACCCAAGTTCAAAGATTTAGATGATGAACAAGATAGAACAGAAATGAGTTATAATATTAGAATTTAAAGGGAAACTTACATAAATATACTATAATAAAAAAATATTTACCATTTATAGCAATAATATTTTTACCTCACTTGATCACTTTTAATTCATTTATAATACAAGTTTAATACATATTACAAAGAACAATTTATTATTCACATATAATACAAATTTTAATGATGAATAATACATTTATCACACATTTTAATACACTTATAATACAATGTGACAATTTTTTT